>NC_031680.1:3051265-3257295 GCF_000149555.1 Fusarium verticillioides 7600 | reverse complement strand
CTTTCAGGGAGTATACACCCCCCCCCCCCCCCCCTCGGATTCATCTCCAACTCGGACTTTTCAATCATCACGTACTGTAGTACTGGACCCCCGACCATCAATCCATTTATTATGTTCGCTGAGTGCATACACTCATCTCTAGCTATGGTTCAAAACCCTTGGTATCATGCTTGGTTTAGATGCCGCTTGTTGTGTTGACAGTCGACCGTCTCTCCAGGAGAGAGTTTGACCAAGGATTAACGACATGTACTACGCTTGTTGCACACGGGCGACTTGTGTCTGTTCCTCTGCCGGGAACATACGCGAACATGTAACCTTGCTAGACCCAGCACGAACGTAAACTTATTGTGATGCAGATAACGCCTGCGCTTGATATCTGACACATAGAACATACAAACTTTCGCTCAGGCATGCTGATTTATCTAGTATCCAGAAGTTCCTGGCAAATCCATCGGCCTAATGGTGACTTTGACCCACCTAGCCTGCTTTCATTCCTACTCCTCAACTTCAGCACATGTTCCTGGGCAACACATCAAACTTCACCACTACACTCGTCCCGCTTTACCTGCAACCACATGGAGGCCCAACTTAACGCATTCGTGAGTCGGTCTATGAGTCTACAAACCGCACTCTCCTATCTCTAGCTATCTTTACAGGGTCTCTTGTGGCTTCTCTATGTGTCATGCTGTGGATCAGGTGCCGCCTGCTAGCAAACGCTCGCCTACTAAGCGAGTTTAATTCGTAATTGATGGTATTTTCTTCAAGACCAGAACCTCTTCTCTAACCTGGTAGATGATAACTGATTCGCTATATAAAATGGTCATGTCGAACAACTCCAGCACAAAGCCATCAACACACGATCAACACGATCAACCAGTCCTCTATTAACCGTTGATAAACTTCCCTCGGCCTTGGCACAGACTCTGCGTCGACATGAGCAGTAACATCGTCCCCATAACCAATAAGGTCAAGGTAAACCTTATCAGCTACTTGGAAAAGGCCAAGCGACAGCATATCGACAACTGTAGTTGGACTGTCAACTGGCATTACGCTCACGGAGAAGGACGTGGCAATAGCACGAAGGCGAATAAATTCCCAACCTCCATCGCCTACCGTCAAACGAGCGATGGTGAACATCAAACCCACCTCGCCATCGAGGTTGATGGAATTCACCATTTCCTCACCGCAGACAAGCGGGGGGAAAGCATAACTACTGAGATGTGTTGGGGCAAAGAGGCGCCATTGATGAAGGATGTACTCGGGGCCTATCAGACACAGTGGGGCATCCTCGGCGACAAGACTCGGTCCGAGGAGGAGGCCGAGTAGTTGCCTTTTGGGCTGAGCTGGCGGTGAATAGCGAGGATGGTTAGGCGGAGTAACCTTGAGGCAGGGTAAGCGGATGCACGAGCTGCTGTCCAGTCTCGTCCCATCACAGTGTTCGATAGCTCGCAGTATGTTATTGACGTAAGGTCTTGAGTGCAAGGTGTGTGTTCGCAGACAAAGGCAACACACATGCTAAGGGGAGGGGGGTAAGGCCTTTCTGAAACTCTTTAAAGCCCGCAGTCAGACAAAACAAAACAGATAGGCATCTTTACTTCTAGTATCCAACTCAGAAGTTGGAGGTATAGAGAGTCTATGAGTCTACAGGATAGAAAATACCATCAACATAACCTAAGTAACCGCCATGATGGAACCCGTGACCATGACAGTTTACCTCTTTCCCACGCTTTACTCCAACTAGCAATCTGATGACTGCCAAAGATAGACCAGAGCGACGACCAGGTGGCAAGGACTTGTGGTTCATCCCCCCACCGGACTTTTCCAAAGCTCAAGTGGTGTTGCGCGCCTGTACCCTCCTGCGAATCTTGATGGCAGTGCTCTCCCTTGGGATTCTATATTCCCACATAGTCTGCATGGGAGGTTCCTCATCCCCAAAGTCTACATCATAATTCATAACAAGATACGCCAAAACAACTTTCATGACATGCGAGCCAAAGAACCGCCCTGGGCATGCGTTCTTCCCATAACCGAATCCAAGGAAGCTCTCGTCGAGAGTCACAGCAGAACGAGACGGCGAAGTCCCATCCGCGAACCGAAACAGTTTGAAAGTGGCTGCATCTGCGTAGAAGCTTTCATCCATATGTATACCATGCATCGGGACTTCGATATGGACACCGGGCGGAACGTGAATGCCGTTGTCGAGAGTTATACCGGGAGAGTTGACGCGGCGCGGGAGGGCAAAGAGACCAAAGTCGGACCAGCGCATTGACTCGCGAATTACTGAGTCGACAAGAACGAGCTTGGATATTGTGGCGCGATCCCAGATCTTGGTAGAAGCCAGGACTGATGTCGCCTCATCGCGGAGTTGAGAGAAGGTCGAGGCAGCGTGTGCGCCGTTGCAGATGTCGCTGAGAACGGTACTAAAGGGGATCGATCCGCCTTGAACGAGGTTGAAGTTTAGAATCATCATACGATGACCTATACGGTGCGTTTCGAGTTGTGACGGATCGCCCGTCGCGGCGCTGGCTTCTATGATCCATTGGAGGATGTTGACCTGCATTACTTTGAGCAGAACTCTAAAGGTAAAAATAACCCGCTTACCGGCTTCTCGCTTGTAGAGTTCTGATTAGCTTTGAGATAATCTTGTATAATCGGAGTACAGTATTTGATGCCTGCTTCGGTGTCCCGTCTTGCATTCCATGATATCAACGGAGCAAGGAAGGGTTTGAGGACTTTTGGAACCAACGTGATGAACAAACCCTGGAACGGCATGTCGATGGCAAACCGGCGCATAGTCTCAAGGAACGCTTCGTCTCTGCCTAGGTTTCCGAAAGTCAGTGGCTGATCTTGCGATAGTGGAAGACAACTCACATAGTGGAAATCCAACAAGAACTCTGTTCAGGCCCCGCGTGAATATCCTCTGCACCGCTGGCCAGAGCTTCACCTCTCTCCACTCTTGACTCATGCCAAATTGCTCATCCACTGCAAGGCACAGTTCCTCTTGCAATTCTGCTGCAAACTCCTCGAATCTCTTGGTAATCCACTTGCGAATCACATCCACGGTGGAACTGCTCGGGTAGACTTCTCGATCGCGGATTGTCCATTCAAAAGATAACGCTTCTGAGGCTGGATCGTGGGCCAGCAGCTCATCTTCGCGTTTGTTGTAGATGGCCTTGAGTTGGGCCGGAGGAAGAATGAGGACCTTGCCTTTTCGGAATGAGGGGATTATGAAGGGTTGATTGTGTCGCGAGTACTTGGGCACAGGTTAGTTGGACAATGTCTCTATGGATGGGGTACTCACCATCTCATACCCCTCCTTCATCCACTCTTCTGTTTTTGAAAAGCTGCGCAGTTTTGCTCTGGTCCATGCAAACCACTCATCCTTTCGAACACCAACGCAAGGTAAAGTTCCATAAAAGCTGCTGTTTTTCGTACTTCTTTGCCAACCAAACCATCCTATGACAAGCAAGACGAACGCGAAGAGGAAAAAGGTAGCCATAACGCAGCTCAGATATCCGCACGATGTTCAGAGTGCAAGGTAAGTCTTAAGCAATAAACAGGCTCTAGACTTGGAACAGAAATCCAATGAAACAATGATTCCACGAAGGGAAGAGAGCATTATAAAGTATGAGGATATGCTGAACAAGAGTAAGCGCTAGCATTTATGACCAATTGAGAGGTGATCGACAGACTCAATTAATAGCCTGTAAGGCATCCAATCCATCCAGGCTGTGTATGTTTATCCCTCCACTTTCATTGGTCACATCGGTTTACATCGCTCGCATAAAAGTTCGGATCGAGAAGCGCCAAGGAGCGGACTCAAATATGTGCCTCACGAGCAACTCCAAAGCGGGCGTATCGGAGTCAAGCTCACTCATTCATTGAGTTCTTTGACACTCTTTCATCGACAACTGCACTACCAAGTCCAGCCAAAACCCTAATCAATATCATGAGCTGCCATTATCTCGAAAAACTGTCTGGCGAAAGAGGAGACGAGCTCTCGCTCTTATGTCCGCTCGAACGATGCTCGCCCTGTTGAAACTTGCGGTATCCCCAGTGGAGAATTCTTTCATCGACAGATACACTCAGGCCTGTGATGCTGATGAAATTGAAGAGGCCAGGGCTCTATCAGACAAATTCTCGACGCTATTGTCGACGCTGGAAGAGACATATTTAATCGTCTGGCTCCACCACCTCCGTTTCTCGAAACATTATTGCAAGACCTTCATACCCTACTGTGCCCCAAAGAATTTTTCTTTTCTTTTCAAACGTTGAACGGACAAGAAGAGTTGCTGCGCCAGAATAGTGTTGTTAAACAACGCGCTGTTTTCGTAGGCCAACCTGGCCAACCATTCCACCTCAAGATGCACAAAGATTGCAACCTCCCAGCTTATTCTACTAAGGAAATCCATGTCGTCAAAAGTTTTCGTAACGCAGGTTATATCGCCCGTGTACAAGTCGCAGGCAAAGAGATGTGTTCAAAGGCTGGAGATAGCGGGCCAGGATGCCGCACAACGAGAGCTTGACTGCCTCTGGAAAATTTTGATACCCCCTCACGAAGCTGCCATCCGGTTACCCAAGCTTCTTGGTCTGATCTCATCACCCGCAAATGGTAACACGATTGGTTTCTTGGAGGATTATATCCCAGTCTCAGAAGCTTGGGAATTGTCGACACTTGGAAGGATCGATAATGTCTCTACGACTGACGAGAGCCGTGGGAAGAAGTGGACATCTCAGGTTCGGGGCACAGTTGATCTTCTTCATGAGATTGGTATTATATGGGGTGATGGCAAGGTTTCTAATGTATTGATTCATCGTGAAACGGACGACGCATGGGTCATCAACTTCGGGGGCGGCTGGACTGAAGGTTGGGTAGATGAAGAATCAAGCGGAACTGTGAAGGGAGACGAGATGGCTGTGAAAAGGATATTTGAGTACCTGCAAGTTACATCACCTAACAAATGACTCCGATCAAAGTTGACAAGCCGCTTCCACGGTATCTGGGTTGCACTCAACATGCTCTCAGCTCCCTCAAATCAAACGTCTCCCTCGACACCGCTACGGAAAAACCATGTTTCTCCCTCATCCGAAGCCACTTTGACGTGGAATGCCATCATTGCCCACCGCCGATACAAACCGTGATACAGATGCAGTCATGACGACTGACTACAGGCATCTCAGCTGCTGTCTCACCAAGAGCCTCCCTGTCTTGGCACCCAATTCGAGATAGCTGCAGGTTGACAGGTGTCGTGGTTGGTCGAATCTGAGACACGGGTCATAGCGGGCGGCTGAAGCCGCGGGGCCGAAGATCACCTTCCTGCATGGGACTGATCAGCTCGGAACTATTGAAAGCCACAGTCATTGCTGTCACTCACTAGATTGGGCTGTAATGCATTAAGATATCCCGGTTGACAGGGCTCCTTGGTAGCTAGGGTCGGAGGCCTTGGTGAAGATGGTACCAGATTCAACTCGTCCACGATATCGATTAGAAATCATTCTTGAGTCCCTGTGTACGGTATGGACATTACGCAATTGACCAATTATTCTCGTTTCTTGGCCTCCAATGAACGATGACCTCAATGGCTTCACATGAATACTCTCTTTGAGGACCCCTTGCTGCGATTCCCGCCGGCCGGTTTCGTTCCGGCCTGCAGGTCTCAGTTTTCGTGAAGACATGCTGCATATCCAACTCCACTACCAAGTCTTGTAGCATTCCACGCCATGTGATGAGACAATATTTTACGTACGAGATGTTGATCATGTTTATCAAGCTTCCGAGGGAGAGCAGTCATACGTCAGTCCAGTGACGGAGACCAAAGGTCAACAGATTAAGAGTATATAATGATATAGCGCGCAGTCTCATTTCTGGAGCTCGAAAATTCACTTTCAAATTCTTCCAAAATATCAGTATCAAGAACTAATCATCATGCCTAAAGAAAACGACGATATCCGGGACAAGGAGTTCGATGCCGTCCACGCATACTTCATCGGGCCCAAGGGCTCCAACCTCCCAGAATTCCGAGCAAACATCAACACCATCCTCGATGAACTCCTCGCCGCTCGTCAAGCCTACCACCCAGAAGACCAAGTCCGTCCCCTTCCCTTCCCCTCCCTCCTACTCCTCAACTAACACTCTCAGGCCTTCATCTCCAAAGAATACCGCCGTTCCCCCGTCTTCCTCAAAGCGAGATCCGATCTCCGCCTCGCCACCGAAAAGGTCGCACAGCTTCTTGGCGAACACTCAGCTCCCTTCTGGTCACCCCGCTATGAGGCGCACATGTGCACTGACCTTACCATGTCGTCGCTCCTCGGGTATTTCATGACCATGCTGTATAACCCCAACAATGTCGCGCTTGAGGCTAGTCCGATGACGACGCTTGTTGAGCTTCGGGTTGGGCAGCAGTTGTGTAAGCTTTTCGGGTACAATACTGATGTGCAGAAATCTCCGGTTTCGTGGGGTCATATTACTTGTGATGGGACGATTGCTAATCTTGAGTCTATTTGGGTTGGTGCGTATTCTTATTCTGGTCATGGTGAGGGGTGCTGACAAAGGTAGCGCGAAACCTCAAGTTTTACCCGCTTAGTCTCTGTCTTGCATTGCGACGTGGAAAACTTCAGTTCATCGGTGATAAGTTTTACGCCACTCGGTGTTTCCACGCAACCAAGAAGACACTCTTTAAGGATCTCAAAGGATGGGATCTGCTGAACCTCAGCTCCGAGGTCATTCTTGATCTCCCCAATGAGCTGAACAAGCAATTCGGTATCACCAGCAAGTTCCTTGAGAGTGCTCTCAATGAGTTCAACATCCAGACCATTGGGCGCGAGGTACTTGAGAAGGAATTCAAGGTCAAGAACCCGATCAAGTATTTTGTTAGCAAGACGCGTCACTATTCTTGGCCCAAGGGAGTCGGTAAGTTATTTCCCCGCTGTGTTCAAGGAACAGGTGCTGACCACTGCTACCATAGCAATCGCCGGCCTGGGCTCAGGCAACGTGATCGGCGTCGATGTCAACAACGCTGCCCAGATTGACATCAAGGTCCTTGAAAAACATCTCGAACACTGCGTCGAGACCGAAACAGCCGTCTTTGCAGTCGTAGCCATCATCGGATCTACCGAAGAGGGTGCAGTCGACAGACTCACCGAGATCATCCGCCTTCGTGATAAGTTCCAAGAGGAGCATGGTCTCTCATTCCTCGTCCATGCCGATGCAGCTTGGGGAGGCTACTTTGCAACCATGATCAACCCTGACCGGCGATACAGCGTTGAGGATCAGGTTTCCACTAAGCCTGAGCCTGAGTGGTACCTCGATCCCAAGACTGTTGAGGACATCAAGGCCATGGCTGAGGCGGACTCGATTACTGTCGATCCGCATAAGGCTGGGTATATCCCGTACCCGGCTGGAAGCTTGGTCTACAAAGACGGACGGATGAGGCATCTGGTTACATGGTCCGGCCCGTATCTTTCACAAGGCTCTGCTGAGAATATCGGCGTCTATGGCGTTGAGGGCAGGTAAGTTTTCCATCAGTCACAGTGTAGGACAACGGCTAAGCCTCCTTCAGTAAGCCCGGTGCTTCAGCGATGTCAGCTTGGTTCTCCAACTCAACCATCGGCCTCAATCATAATGGCTATGGTAAGTTACTCGTGGAAAGCAACCTTACCAGCGCCATGAGTAGCCTCAAAGTCCCTTCTCCCCAGTTCTATTACTGACATTTCTTAGCTCTCGGCTCACTACGCACCCATGATCAACGACGATTTCATCTGCGTTCCGTTCAACATGCTCGCGGCCGAGAACAACGGGAGTCGAGGATTCCTCTCCAAACCCGTCGAAAAGCAACGCGACAAGATCCGCGATCTCATCATCGGAAAGAAGGACCACGAGATCTTCGCCTCCAAGGATGCCATGAAGATCATCCGCGATCTCGGCTCGGACACCAACATCAACTGCTTCGCACTCAATTGGAAGGACAAAGACGGTAATCTGAACACCGATCTTGAAGAAGCAAACTATCTCATGAAGCGAGTCGTCGATAGACTTTCCATCACTTCCGCCAACACTGATCCTACCGAAATCCCAATCTTCCTCACATCAACCCAGTTTCTCCACGAGGACTATGGTTCTTGCGCTCATAAGTTCATGGAGAGAATGGGCGTCGGGAAGTCAAACCAGAGCCTTTTTGTCATTCGAAACGTGGTCATGAGTCCATTCCCTACTCGTAAGAACTTTATTGACAAGTTGATGCGAGAGTTTGAGGAAGTCATCCGCGATGAGGTTGGCAAAGTTCGGAAGAGAAATGATCCTGGTCAGAAGAAGGTTCAGTTTCTTGTGCAAGGAACACCTGGCTCTTCTGAGGTCTTCTTGTCGTTCCAGGCCTCGTTTCATAGTGCGACGAAACGGCAGCAGATTATCCTGTCTGGGACTCTTGATAGTACTTTGCGGGACTTTCATAAGGAGCTTACTGGTGGCAACCAGGATAGTATTGTTATGCTTGAGTCGACTGAGAAGGTCTTCATTGAGGATGTCGTCGAGGTACTCGGTGATTTGGATGTTATCATGTACGAGAAGGGAACCAAGTAAGTACCTAGGCCGGTATTCATCGTCAAATACTTACTGATATCTCTCAGGAAATACCACCAGAGAGACGGAACCATCACTCTCAACTCAGTAGTCAAGAGTCGCCCTCTGAACTCCATCCATCGCGAAATCGACTACCCCGCCGACTTCATGCCCTTTTACCTCTACGGCAACGAGAAAGAAATCCACTGCTCACACATGCTCGTCAAGTCCCCCAACATCTCCCTCGCAGCCAACCACGTCACTTTCAAACCCAGCCTCACCGCCGAGATCAACCACCGCCAATCTGTCCCCGAGCTTCTTGCAGAGGGTATGATCCTCGGTCTCTCCGAAATCCCCGAAGATTCCATGCAACCTTTCCCTGAGAGGAACCAAGATCTAGCTGAGGAGTTCTTCTTCCGTCAGGGTCAAAAGTTCAAGGTCAAGATTTGGAAGGATCCGAAGGATGCTGCTGCTCGTGGACCAGGTTTGCTTAAGGACCTTGGAAGGCATTTGTATGAGGGTGAGATGACGCTGGGAGAGAATGTGTTTGTGGATGCTGAGGGGCCGAATGAGGATAAGTTGAAAGACAGAAAAGTTGAGTCTGATTCGTGGCAGAGAAAGTTGGATGAGGTTGGGAGATTGTTGGATGGTACTCATGTCAACTGTCAATAGAGCTTTACTCGGAAATGCTCAGACCAGCTTTAGCAATGTAGTTTTGGTTTCACTCAATCTATCTAGAGCAACGCATTTAGTTCTCTGACTTCCGATTCGGCCCCGGGTCTGATCTGGTTAGCATATCCTTCATAGCCACTATGAATGCTTCCGCCTTGGCCATTAAACTCATATGGCTCTCCCCCTTCATGACTTTAAGCTCTGCACCAGGCATGAGCTTGATAGCCTTCTCAGACACTGCAATCGGAACATTGACATCCAGATCTCCATGCCACATTATCATCCTTCCCTTCTCAACCTTGACATCCTCCAGCTTAAACCCCCAATCACTTCCAAACAATCGTGCTTCCCATGCAGTTGCATAGCCGCCTTGTTTCATAGCCTCTCTCGTAGCTCGCCTTAGAGACTGTCTAAAGTCTGGATTCGTCTCCCAAACTTCTTTGTCGCTTGCTGATCTGGCACTTATGTCTTTATCCATCATCTCCTCCAACTTCTCAGGGTGTTTGGTGTCTCGCGCTGTGCTTCCCAATACTCTATCGGTGATCCAGCCTACGATTCCTGTAGCGTGAGGTGCTACGTTGAACATGAGTCGTGTCATTGTAAGCATCCCTTGTGTTGAGAAAGACATTGGCATGACGCCAGCGACGGTGCCGATGCCTACCAGACGATCTGGCGGAAGGTCTTTGAGACAAGCGATAGCATAGGGTCCACCACCGGAGACGCCCAACACGGCGAATCTCTTGATGCTTAGAATATTCGCTAGCTCAAGAATATCTTTTGGATAGTCGAGTATTTTTCTGTTCTTCTGGAATGTCGAGTTGCCATACCCTGGTCGCGTCGGCGCAATGACGCGTAGGCCATATTGAGCCGCAGTGGTATTCATCACGTATCCCTCATGATGAGACCCCGGAAAGCCGTGGAGATAGAAGAAAGTGGGTGTATCGTCATCCTGTGCTCCATAAACAGCATATGAAACCTTTCTCCCGTCGGCTAAAGTGGCGATCTTGTCTTGATGGTCATCCATGCCGCGTATTTGGGCTTAGAGCAAAGGTCTAAAATTTTGGTCTGGGCACAAATTGTTTTACGGATGGTTTGGAACGGGCTGTCGGGTAGACTTTTCGATAATCAGATCGGTCTAGGCTGATCCTTCGAAGGATCTTGGATTTGAGTTTGGTAATTGAACTACCGACAGTTGACAAAAATAGAAGACAGAGAGAGTCGCGAAGGTTGCATCGAGATCACGTGTTGAGCGAAACAGAATTGCACAATGACACCAACCATGGAACAAGCGAAACAACCAAATTGAGTTTGACTAATCCAACGTCGTCTACTCTCAAATAACGATTTGTATACGAAAATTATTATGAAAGTCACTTAAAATCTTGAAGGGCTTCTCCTCCTGATAATTGTCTTGATCAGCTGGAACCCCCTTTCAATTTCTAACACGTTCAAATATTATCTTTGAAATGACTGCTCGAATGGGCTCGGTTTCATAACCAAACAATCGGTTTCTTTCAAAATAACTGCCTACCCTAAGCTTCACCAGATGGAATATGAAGCTGTCAAATTATTTCCCCCTTTCGGGCCGTTTCGAAGCTGTTCTTAACTTCTTCCTACCTAGTGTTGGCTGGCGTACAGGGTAGTCTGGCCCGACAAGCCGACAGAGATGCCACGAGGAGATGAGGAGCTGAAGGGAAGGATATTGATTGACGTGTGCCATGTTCCTTGCAAGTTGTAACCGATCGGACTCTCGCATCTCAGCTGATGCCGATGCTGTTCGAACAAGGCAGATGCTGGTGATGAGCCGCATTCCCCCCCGCACGCTGACAGGATGGCTCGAGCGTCGTTCATGCTCGTTCCGACTCGTTCATCCCGTATTTGCAGGATCCCGCTGCAGGAACCGAATAGCTTATCTACGAGCTTAAATTACTCACATATCAACTATTCTTTCATCTCAGTGCAACAGGCTTACGTAGAACAGAAGTAATGTCAATTCAGACCAAGAATTCATCACCAAAATCTCACTTCGAAATGACACGACAGCTTTTACCCTCAACCGACCTTCTTCGTCTCTCTAGGTTCAACCATCTGCGCCCAGACTCTTAGTTGAAACCCAGCTTCTTACCGAGAATATGGATTACGGCCCGACAACTCTCTGAGCGGAATGATACCCTCTCTGCGTCTCCATCTCGGCTATTTATCCAGTGGAGAAGTTCAACTTCCAAGCCCAAAACCATTCACATGACTCTCCATTTCAACGGCTCAGGACTTCCCTTCCCGACGGACCGTAGCTAAAAGTCGTCCGTTAGAATATTCGCTTCCGAAATGGTAGGTGGGAAAATCTGGATAAATCTCCACACTCTTCCCCATTCAACAAGTTGACAAGGGTCCTGAAACCCATGAAATTTTAATCAATCACAGCGTGATATATCGTCGCGGTATTTCGGCCCGCCCTCCTCGGTCGGTCGCACTAATCGATAAACATGGGTCAAGCCCGCGAAACTATTTGAAACTCGGTACTTGTGTCGTTATTGGTTGGTCTTGGCATTTCTAATTAGGAAAACGGAGGGAGCGGAGATATAGGGATCTTGATTGGCTGGCGACCTATAACGCTGGAGTCGTGACATGAGTTTTCGGAGCAGTATGGTTGAGCTTCCGTGAGGACCTTCATGGCATTGAACTTTTCGGGGTGAGGCCGAAAGTGGACGACCCCTATCCGTAGAGTGAAAGAGAGACGAAGAATAGATATAAACCGAGTTCCGGCGGCTCTTGACGATGTTTCTCATGCTCTTCATCTCGTCATTCTTTGGAACACTTAAGCCTGATCTCTGAACCTCATTCACTATGAAGTCTCTCTCTCTCATCCTCTCAGCCCTGGCTGTCCAGGTCGCTGTTGCTCAAACCCCAGACAAGGGCAAGGAGCAACACCCCAAGCTCGAGACCTACCGCTGCACCAAGGCTGCCGGCTGCAAGAAGCAAACCAACTACATCGTCGCTGACGCTGGTATGCACAACATCCACCAGAAGAACGGCGCTGGCTGCGGTGACTGGGGCCAAAAGCCCAACGCCACAGCCTGTCCCGATGAAGCATCATGTGCCAAGAACTGTATCCTCAGTGGTATGGACTCGAATGCTTACAAAAACGCTGGCATCACTACTTCTGGCAACAAGCTTCGTCTCCAGCAGCTTATCAACAACCAGCTTGTTTCTCCTCGAGTTTATCTGCTTGAGGAGAACAAGAAGAAGTATGAGATGCTTCACCTTACTGGCACTGAGTTCTCTTTCGACGTTGAGATGGAGAAGCTTCCTTGTGGTATGAATGGTGCTCTATACCTTTCTGAGATGCCTCAGGATGGTGGTAAGAGCACGAGCAAGAACAGCAAGGCTGGTGCTTACTATGGTGCTGGATACTGTGATGCTCAGTGCTACGTCACTCCCTTCATCAACGGAGTTGTAAGTTCACTCATTCCACACAGATGATAGTTGACTAACCTTTTCAGGGCAACATCAAGGGACAGGGTGTCTGCTGTAACGAGCTCGACATCTGGGAGGCCAACTCCCGCGCCACTCACATCGCTCCTCACCCCTGCAACAAGCCCGGCCTCTACGGCTGCACAGGCGACGAGTGCAGCAGCTCCGGCATCTGCGACAAGGCCGGCTGCGGCTGGAACCACAACCGCATCAACGTGACCGACTTCTACGGCCGCGGCAAGAAGTACAAGGTCGACAGCACCCGCAAGTTCACCGTCACCTCCCAGTTCGTCGCCAACAAGCAGGGAGACCTCATCGAGCTGCACCGCCACTACATCCAGGACAACAAGGTCATCGAGTCTGCCGTGGTCAACATCTCCGGCGTCCCCAAGATCAACTTCATGAACGACAAGTACTGCGCTGCCACCGGTGCCACCGAGTACATGCGCCTCGGCGGCACCAAGCAGATGGGCGATGCCATGTCCCGCGGAATGGTCCTCGCCATGAGTGTCTGGTGGAGCGAGGGTGACTTCATGGCCTGGTTGGATCAGGGCGTTGCTGGCCCCTGTGACGCGACTGAGGGCGATCCCAAGAACATCGTCAAGGTGCAGCCCAACCCTGAAGTGACATTCAGCAACATCCGAATTGGAGAGATTGGATCTACTTCATCGGTCAAGGCTCCTGCTTATCCTGGCCCTCACCGCTTGTAAGAAGATCAAACAACACCGATGTTCAATATGGATCCTGAGTGTCCACTTGCTGGGAAGCTATTGGAGCACATATGCAAAACAGCTGTCCACTAGCATGACACGTATGTCGGGGCGAAAAAAAACTCCTTCTAGGACAGGAGAACATATTGGGTATTGATAACTGTATATAAATGGTAGTTTTTTCAGAGTACATTATTTTGAACATATTTTATTTCATGAACATCGCCAACACCCGATCTTGATATTCGTACCCGATATTAACCGTCCCGAGTGGCTTGCATTAGTGGAACTCTTCAGCATCATCCATGTACGTCATCTTCACGTGTAGCTGAGATCTCGCTGATCAAGAGCTAATCCAAGTATTAAAAAAAAACGTCATGGGTCTTCTTGCTTCCAACAATCATCATCAACTTCATCTCAGCCACTTGGAGCATCGCGTTCCAATGCCGCGCTCACTATCAGCCGTCTCGTCCCTCGAGATCCGAGATCTGAACAGAGATCAGATCCGCTTTTATCATCCCGGCTATCTCAAACCGTTGAACCTTCTTTTTTGCCTCCCGCGGGTGGACTACAATACCACAGAGGGGGCTTTTGGCGTGCATTATTTGACGGCTCTTACGGCGTGTCAGATTGTCGCGAATAATGCTTTTGAGAAGGGTTATTTAGCGAGAGATGAGAGAGGAAAGGACAGAGTATCTGACGATGAAACGATACTGCTGCAACGAGACTACTGGTTCTTCGTCGAGGGCGATGGTAAAGACCAAATTTCACTCAAGACCTGCGAACACTCGCTGACACTTCTTAGATCGATATGCGATTGTTCCAAGCTTCAGAGACTGGCAATTTCCTCATGACAGACTACCTGAATGGTGGAGTGTCCCGACCTCTAGAACATCACTTTATGCAAAGCGATGTGCCGTCACAAACACTAGCTATGCTTTCACATGGGCACATCTGATCCCCAGAGAAGAACAGAGTTGGTTCAGCAAAAATGGCATGGGTCTTTATGGTGGTGGATCACATACTATCGATGACCCGCACAATATTTTACCGCTCAAGGCCGATCTCTACGTTTGCTTCGACCAAAGCGTGTTTGCTCTTATTCCAAAGCAAAGCGGTCAAGCAAATGGAGTCGAAGTAAATAGCCAATATGTTCTTCACGTTCTCGATGGTAGAGAAGCAGAGTTCACTGCACTATATCAGAACCGTCCTGTCGAGACTCTTGTTGAGGGTAGCCGAGAATATCTCTTTGCAAGATTTGCTTGGTCCATCTTTTCATTCCTGAAGCCTTTTCTAACATCCGGCGTCGGACGAAGAGTCGTTAGATTCCGCCTCAGAGCTTCCGATGATGACGCCGAGGAGGAACACTTGATCTCTGAGATGCAGAATGTCTTCCTCGATTCTCGAAAGCTTGAGTCGCTATATGGAGGTGGAAACCGACGGAAGATGGTGTCGTTGGAGGATTCATATGTGGATGTTGAAGATGAATGGGATGACGAGCACCCGGGACGGACTGAGATGGAAGGGTAGTGTGACTTTTTATGAATTATATACTTGGTCAGCGTGAGGCGATTGCTAATGATTTGTTCTGATTTAGGAGAAGAAGGCGGTAGTCTTTGAGGACGGTAATTTTTTAAATTGGCTTTAATGAATTTGATGATTTATGATTTTGGAGCTGCAACTGTGATGTTGCTTTGTTTAATCTGAATCTTGGACGAACTTTTTAAATCCAATCCTCAATTGCTGATGTTTTCCCTCCAAGGTAATGGTGGCACTCAGAAGCTTCTACTGGACCTCGTTACGAGTCATACATCAACAAAGACTCAAAGGGATGATGAGGATGAACAGGACCTTGAAATTGACGATATAATTCCCGATAAAAGGAAAGGGCTAGTAATCCTCCTCTACGGTAAGTCTGGTCCGCCATCTGGAAAGGCGAATCTTAAGTACTTAACATCAGCCAGGTCCCCCTGGAGTTGGAAAGACGTCAACGGCTGAAACCGTCGCCATGGTCACTGGCAAAGCATTGTTTTCAGTAAGCGTATTTGATGTAGGCACTCAAGCAAAGCATGTTGAGTCCAACCTCGGAAGGATCTTTGCTCTGGCGACCAAGTGGCAGGCAATTCTTCTCCTGTATGTACCTCACTATCACGCAACCCGAAGCCATGCTATTTTTTTCAGCTAATGCAGACTTAGCGACGAGGCAGATGTATTCCTGGAGAGCCGTGGGTGAGGCAACAAGGTTCTGTCTACAGACAAGAATGCTCTAGTATCAGGTATGTGATTCTTGGTAGAGTGCCCCAAAAGCGTCACTGACTATGTCCATGATACCAGCTATTCTGCGTGTCCTCGAATATTACCAAGGAATCATGCTCTTGACCACAAACCAAATCGCCGACTTTGACGTCGCGGTCCCTTCGCGTATCCATCTCAAAATTAGATACGAAAGTTTGCAAACATCACAGATGGAAGCTATCTTCGATAGCTTTCTCAAGGATCTGGATGAAAGAAACCTCATCGAGGGCTATGCCGACATCAAGGATTGGCTCGACGATAGTTTGTATAAGGAAAAGCTTGATGGTCGCCAGATTCGCAACATGGTTACTACGGCTCTAGGTCTCGCACGTGCAGAGTCTCGTTCTGGTGGAGGGCAAAAGCTGAACAAGAGGTATCTGAAAAGAGCTTTTGGGAACATCAGTGATTTCAAGAGGGGACTTCAATACGCAGATGCAGCGGTACATCGATGGGCAGGAGAAGAAGATCAAGTAATACCGATGGCTGCTAGGTATCATTTGTCATTCGAGTCCTTTCAGCAGCAACTCACGTGAGAAGCTTGCGGAGTTTCAATCAATATTTTAACTAGGTTAGCTTTTTGCTTGTTAAGTATCAAGATCCGGTACGACGAGCTCTTCGTATCAATGAATTACAGGAGATGATCGTGTTCTAGGTCTAGCATCAATTTTTCTGTGTCTTCCCTCTAAGTTCTCTCCGCTGATTCAAGCTCTCCTCTCAGCCCCCGTTATCTTCAGTACATCTTGTTCTCATTGTTGTCTCCACGACCAAGTCCGAGGTGTAGACCACCACTCATTGCGTGAGACAATATCTCATCATCACCAGTTTCGTTGCCGCTTTCTAAATCCCCATATTCAGTGAAGAATCCCTGGCCGGTTATTATGACCTCTTGTATGAGATGTTCCCATGAAACTTGCTTGCCTGGTTTAGGGTCACTCAACCATGGCCATCTGTCGACGAGAAGGTCCAGGATCTCGACTAATACGCAGAATGGCTGCACAGTTTGATCAGCTCAATCACCATAAATAGTGACACTGAGACCAGATACTCAGTCTTGTAAGTAGCTACTTACTTCGGTATCAAGTGGTTTATCGGTTTCAATTGGTTGCGGGAAGTCATACTCACTGATGGTCAGTAGCTCAGGAACGGGTACGGGAGTTATCGCTTGTGCTTCATCCCGGAACTGGCCATTTTGAAGTAACTCGTAGACATTTCGGTAGATGAAGTCCGATAGATCATTCACTCCATCATTCAATGCCGTGATAAAGACTTCGACATCTTCCTGCACTTGAGTATGTGGATAGTGGGCATTGATCTGCATTCTGATGTCAAATATCGGTTTGACTACAACAGAGAGCATTTGGCGCAGTTTGACGCCGCAACGATAGCAATCTCCAAGGTTTATTGTGTTGTCACTTTTGAGGCCGTGAGTGTTCAGCCACTCAATCTTCTTGTCGATGCGATAGGTTGACCATTCTGTCGGTGGATCTGCGACAGGAAACGTTGGTTTTGGTTTTGGTCCTCGGGACGGGATCGTCGTTTGCGTGGGAATAGTAGGGTGAACGGCACTGTTTGGCTCAGTGGGAACCTGCTCGGCCATTCTTTCTGGCGATTGAGGGCAGCAATAGAGAAATAAGAAGGGAGTGGTTGGCAAGTGATGAGGTTTATGGAGTAGGTTTTGCTCGAGACAGTCTATAGGTGAGGTAGATAATGAGGGGGCGGTATTCACCTTAAGTAAGGGCACAAGTGAGTTTGACTCAGCTTAACTTCTGGAACTTATTTCAATCGTAGATATCACCGATTGCTGATGTCGGTGAACCGTCTGTTCACTCTTTGCCTATCATCACGAGCGGGGTAGGACTGTTCTGTCTCAGAATCCCCGCTTCACTGAACCATTCATGCACTGTGGCTTTTCGAGCTGAGCTCATTGTAAAGCGATCTTGATGACCACTGCAGCCCTGATTTGCTATTGACTTGATGTGGCGCATATCCCCGGTGAGGTTCGGAGCTTCTCGTCCTAGCCTATCAATATCGCTTGTTATGTCTCACAAATAATATGCAAGAGCAATTTCTATTATCGATCTCATCCTACAATAACTAATAACGTTAAAGTAGCATGATAATCGACTGGAAGCACAAGTTGCTGATACACGAAAAAGGACTTATCCAATTGGTAGAGATATATGATCCCCCCAGTCTTTAGAGTTTCGCGTGACAGCTATTCCCGGGCTTCTAGTTGGACGACCTGCATATTCTGTACCGAGCTGCCTCATTAGATCAATTGTGCAAGGAATATTTGGCGTTAAAAGTGGTGACACGTTCCCGTATCGACGCGGGGAATCCTCCGATAGGCTTTATTTGCATAAACCGTTGTACTGAGTGCATAAATTGCTCAATCAAGGGTCTTCAAGAGTGGCCTCAGGAATATATGATCCACAGACCCCTCATTCATCATTGGCACAAAAACTTCGACGCCTCTCTCTTCGTTCGTTTGAGCATATTGCAGCAGCGAAACTACTTACTATGGCTGATAACTCTCCGCAAGACCCTGCCGCGACGGCTGCCACTCAGCCAGAGGGCCACTTGGAAGTTGATGTGAGTTGTTGATCCTTCACTACGACCTCCATTCCATTTTGCATGCTAATCGGTTTCTCAGGATAACTTGGATGCCAACGATTCGCTTTATCATTCGACGTTAGTCACCTGCTCTTGATTATTTGTTTCTGGCTTAATAACGCTGGTGGTAGAATCGGAGGTTCGAGTTTTTTATCGTCCGTGAATGCGAGTATATACAATTACAGGTGAGATATACACATAAGAATGATTGTTAGCGATGACTGACTGGCGTCTCACAGATACGAAGTGAGTTACATTAAATTGACCTCGATGCATATTAACATCAGATAGAATGGACGTCGATATCATGCATTCCGAGAAGGCACTTATCCCGTGGTATGTATCAGAGCACCACTTCTTGACACCTTTACTCAGTCATATCTTAGCCCAACGACGAAGATGAACAAGATCGTATGGACCTCGTTCATCACGTATACAGTATCCTTCTCCACGGAAAGCTCCACCTTGCCCCAATTGACGACAAACTTCAACGCGTACTCGATCTCGGCACAGGGACTGGCATCTGGGCGATAGATTTCGCAGAGTGAGTGGAAACGAGAACAAGAGCCGCAGGGTATTAGCCCTCTGACCTACTTGGCGATAGTGAGCATCCCTCGGCAGAGGTTATAGGAAACGATCTCAGTCCCATCCAACCAGAATGGTAAGAAGCAAAAGGCCATGCTGCGTATTATTATGCTAAAAGCTTAGGAATCCACCAAATTGCACCTTTGAAGTAGACGACTACGAGGACGAGTGGCTCTACCGCACACCATTCGACTTTATCCATGCCCGCGAGTTGGAAGCATGTATAGGCGACGAGGATCTCATGCTACAGCGAGCTTTCCGTCATATACGCTCGAACGGCTATGTCGAGTTACAGGGCGTAGACGCACGCTTTGAGTCTGATGATGGAACACTCGATAAGGCACCTCATGCCAAATCGTGGATGAAGCACCTCATCGAGGCTTGTGCCAAGTTTGGCAAGCCTGTTGACTGCGCGGATAAATGGAAGGATAGGTTGATTAAAGCAGGGTTTGTGGATGTTCAGCAAGAAGTCCGAAAGGTATGTAACTTCTCAGCTGAATTTTGTCCTGTTTTACTGATTATTGAACATAGTTGCCTATCGGACCTTGGCCGAAGGACCCGAAGCTTAAGGAACTGGGCAGGTATCAGGCTATCCAAGAGTCAAAGGTCATCGACTCCTATACGCCCAAACTGTTTGAGTACGCGCTTGGTTGGAGTACAGATGAGATTCAGGTGTTGATGGCAAAGGTTAAGAATGAGCTACGGGACCCGGCTATTCACTTGTATCTCCCTGTTTATTTTGTTTGGGGTAGGAAACCTTAGCTGAGACAATCGCAGGAAACGTTGCGAGCTATAGCCAAGCGAGAGAAAATGGGATGTTCCGTATCATGTTGTAAAGTCATGACCTAGGGGCTTCCACATATACAAATTGCGAGCACCTATTCACGATATGTTTGTTTCCCAGCTCTCTGAGGAATAGTGCAATTATGAGACTTGTCCTAGTTTCCGCCTTTGCCTGATCTTAACCTTCTCGCCCAACACACACATCATCACGCTTCAGGTTGTCTTGTAGTTGCTCCAGTTTGTACGAGCTTGTGAGCAGTATGGACAATAGTACGTCGGCCCTACTGAGAACTCTCCCCCAAATCTCATTTGGCATGACGGACATTTGTACAACTTCATAGATCCCAACGGGTTGCCACCAAGGAACGGGATAAGATCCGCTGTAAAATGCGGCGTCGTTCTCATGAGTTCAGAAAACCCATCTTTATCCAACAACTTTTCAATGTTCTTGCTAGCAGCCACCACTACAATATCACGAAGTCCCGGGAGGGCCGATTCGTAGACAATAGCAACAGCCGTTGGAAAGTCATCCATACTCCATCCAGTGGCCACAGCGATTTCGAATTTCTTCTTTGACTCTGCCATAAGGGCAGGAATGTCGTACTTGTCGGCAATCTGCCACATCTGGGCATCAAACACCATAGAGGAAGTACCGTATGTGTTGGTGTACTCGAATGAATAAACGAATCGTAGCATTGCCTCAACGATACTTGGGTCGAAATCTTTGATGTCGATCCTTCTCTCGGAACTCTCCTATAAACTATAAGCGGATGATCTCTCATCGACCGAAGGAGCATGATGTACCTTCCAGTCGCCATTCAGCGCCTTGGCGAAGCACTTTGAATGGGCAGACAAGATGACCCGGTGAGCCTTGAACTCTTGGCCGTCGCAAGTAACGATAACGTCCGAGAGCGCATCACTGTTGTGGTATCTAAGCACAGGTCTGTCAGAATAAACGGACGAGGTATCAGGAGGTGGTCTTACTCTTTGAGAGATTCGAGGAAGCCTTCTACTCCCTGGGGCGCCATCGTAAGGCGAGGCAGAGTGCTTGCGGATATGCTAGATGGAGATACAGTCTTTTCAACTTCGACACTGGTGTGCTTCTTCTTTTTCATGTCCATAGAACTTAGCAAGCGATACGGATGTTCAGAAGGAGAAGATATGTCGTTATGTAGGAAATACGAACAGAAGTCTGAGGCGCATTCCTTGCTGCCTTTATGTAGCTCCCCGATCTACGGAGTGGTTGGCCTCCCGCATAATTTGTGGCCGGCCTCCTACAGAGGGCACGCTCGTGACTTCTCTTCAATAGGCCCGTCAGCCATAGAAATCCCCGAATGTGTCTTACCTTGGTCAAACACAATCTTCACCGCTCTATGCGTCGGCTTGATAGACCAAGGAGCCTTTTGGAAGATTCATGCTTTGTGCGTACACCGGACAATGCAATTCGTATGCCGCTAGTCTTGATTCCTCGCACCGTTTCCAAGACTTTCGTTTAATTTTACCGTAGCTACAGGAACCTTATCGTTATACAGAGTCCCATCGCCTATCATGAGCGTAAGCCAGTATCCGAGTCTTTTACGGGAATAGGCCGGTGCGGAGCATGCAGCGACCCGTTGTCCCGTTGATATCCTGCTTCTTGTTTCTAACATCCTCAAACCAGGCAGCAAATGCATCGCGATGATTTCAGTTACAATCAGGCAATAATATAGAGGACCAAACAGAAAGGGAGCTCGGCGAGCTTTTGCTTGCTTTTTGTTGCTTCAACCACAAGCTTCTCTTGCTAGGTGTACACACAGCCTCCCGAGAGAATGCCCTTGTGGCACCTAACAATGGAGTATTTTCAACGACCCTGTAGGGATTTGCAATCTATCTTGCCTGTAAAATAAACACAGATCTGCATGGGACTAATATGTCGCGGCGTGGATGGGCCCACGATACTACCAGTAAATCCTGTCACTTGCGTTCGCCTAAGTACTTCTGTACTCGATTTATCCCGCTAGCATTTGACAAGGCCAAGCGGCAGATAAAGTTCAAGGATAAACGGGTGACGTCAAGTTCTGCGCCAGTTAAAACGAGCGGATCTCGGTCCGGAACCTTGTAAGCGAGCGCGTGGAAGCCGGGGTTTCATGGCGTGACAAGGTTTGGTCAGTTGATGACTCCTTTCAAGATTCACAGGGTCCAGCGA
This sequence comes from Fusarium verticillioides 7600, assembly GCF_000149555.1. NCBI lineage: Eukaryota > Fungi > Ascomycota > Sordariomycetes > Hypocreales > Nectriaceae > Fusarium > Fusarium verticillioides. The sequence continues at coordinate 3,235,427 of NC_031680.1, read as the reverse complement.
GTTCTAGAACGACGGCTTCAACAGACACAATTGAACTGCCGTAAGGTGGATTGTTTGACCCCTTGATTGTGACAAAAGTAAGAGAAATCGTTTGATAGGTTCTTCTATCAATATCCCATGTCCTGGTGATAACATACAATTTTTGATTGGTCTTGTTGACCATCCACCCGCTTAACCACCACCTGTAACACCAACAGCACAATGACCCCAAGTGTCAACCTCCTCGAGACTTGCAACGGTGGTAGAATGATCAAAACAAACAAGAAAACAAAGCTAAAAAAAAAAAACATTATTAAGCCTTAGGAAGACAGGAAACAGAGAGTACAAAGAACTTAGAGAAGAAAGACTAAAATAACCAGGAGAAGAAAACACTCCGTAATTCACATCCCAGGTCTCCCACAAAGGCAACATTCTGCACAACAGGGTTTGCTTCTCACTTTATAGTGTTCGGTGTAGTGTTTGGGAGAGTCCAAGAACAATTGTTTGGAATGGAAACTTGTAGTAGGAGCGAAGGGTCAAGAGAACCAGAATGGAGAAGATCTACTATTCTGTTCATGGTGTATTGAGAGAGCCACAGTGAGTAATTCTTTCGCGCTGTGTCGTCTCCCAGTGGTGGAGAAGATGGATGTTGTTTAACAAAGGGGATGCTGAGCGGGGTATCTGCAAACAGAGCTCCGCGAGTAGTAGAGATGGTATTTGTGGTCATCGTGCTGTTTAATAAGTTTTGCATTTATTTCTGTGAGATTTCCAGGCCAAGCCGCATCGTATTTATAAGAAATCGATGAATGATCCGGGCTAATATACAGGCCGTGTTGAAAGCCATTAGACAATTCACTCACGTTTTAGCAGGGGCTTTTAGCGGCACCAGGCCTCAAGTTTGCGGTGTAGACCCTGCCTGCAGCACTAGCGCACACCACCAAGTCAAGTTATTGTGTCAGGCGTACGTCAGAGGCACGCTAGACACGGGCAGGGTTTACCGGCTATGGAAATCAGGGTCCTTGGATCCCCGTTGAAAAGTCAGTTCAGCGTTCCGTAGCTATACCTCTTCATCCTACCAATTCCAAAATCTCCCATAATAATTTTTTGAAAATAAATAATCAAGAAATTCTCTCCAAACACATTTTCATTATGGATGACCCAGAATAGACATGGCCTGCCTGGAAGTTTGGTTTGAAGAGGGAAGATTTATCTAACAAGCTTCACGACCAGTACAACACTTATCTTGCGCCAATCCAAAGCCTCGAAGCCTTTTATCACGACCTCTCCGAAATCGCTCATACCGCGCATTCTGCCGCCGAGTTTCGTCATCTAGCCCACGGTCGAAGACAACAGCGACTCAACGAATTGAACGAGGCCCTCGAGTCTGCAAGTTTCGAGATCATTGGCAATCCGAGCCTCATCGATACACCTCAGTGGGGGCATGCCATCCAGCACTTTCGCACCAACTCCCTCGACTCCCTTGTTCAATACTTTGCCCCATATCTCCCCCAAGAACATCGTTGGCACCCGTTGCATCAAGACTCTGCTCTGTCAGGCGCTGACGACAGTGAAGAATTAAGCAAAGGGCATACTTCTGGTACTACTGGGAAATTAAGTCAAGTAAGTACTGGGGCCTGTATTATTGATGGTATCACGCTTGAAGTAGATGGACAGAAACGACAGGGGATGCACAACAACAGTCCACGCCGCAGGGCGACGCCCAGTACAAACATATGCTCTAGAAAAGTTGACTTTGAAAACACCCATTCAGCTGCACAGAGAAGAACCTCGTTCGATCTCCATACGGAGCCAAAGAGACAATTTCTCAAGTTCACTCCCAAGAGCCCGTCATACCCAGTGGGTCTCAAACTTCAACCCGCATTCGGGCACAACATCATACATAAAATCGGGTTAAAGAGGAAAAGAGCTTAGTATAAAAAGTCCATGATGGCACTTTGTGGTCTTATGTTCAAATAGCGAATTAATAGAAGCCATTGAATCAAAAAAATACTCCCCTTCTTAGATATCGGAATGTCAATCCCGAATAAATGAAGTGTATCTTTGATGTCACCAACATATCGGCATAGACCTCAAGTTATCCATCATGCAAATTCACACGGTGTGTCGATCCTTATTGTGTTTCAATTCACATGCCTAGTTGAGCACATGCGTAAATCTACCTCGGCGTAAAGATGTAAACAAGTGAACTATCGGAAGAGTTTGTCCCAACAAACTTGATTAGTGGAACTCAACAAAATCAGATAGTCAAAGCAGACTGGGATCCTCATTATCGCTTATATACTTATCGCCAGCAGCGTTGTTCATATAGCGAAAGCTATATCCAGAAGAAACTGACCCTTCACAGAATTACACAACAAACACTGTCCGGATGTAATGGCGGAAACATCACTATGGAATTACATATTTATGCGCACGTCCATCTTTGTCTTGCACCTCATCGCGCCCCTGAGCATCGTGGTCACTCTCATCTTATCACTAGTACCCCTCCCATTTCAGATTCCGGCGTTTCTCAAGGCATGGTTTATTCTTGAAGCACTTTTCTATATCTTTGTATACCTTCCACTTAACAAGCACCTTCAAAAACCCGCAAACCATCCTGCTGCGCCCTGCCGAGACGATCGCCAAAAGCTGTTCCAACAATGTCACGACAATATTCCAGACGCGGGACAGTATCTAAGGAGGTGGTTTCGCGATGCACCAGAGCATGAAATAAAGCGTGAGAACGTTAAGGAATTCTTCCGATGGGGCTTTTTCAACATGGAAGATTCTGATTCTACGTATGATGACGAGCTAGAAGAGTATATCGAGAAACTGGAGGAGCTGCTCGAGAAAAAGTTGGAGCCTGGGAGGGGAGATGCTAAATGCCTGCGCATGACTCTTGACAAGGTCGAGATGCTTCATCGAAGCTTAACATGGTACATGGTGAGTCTCTATGAACGTAACGGCATTGACTTGCACGTACCACAGATGACTAACTTTTACCCTCTACTATCCAGTGCATCTTTGTTGTCGACACTATAGCATCAGCTTATATGCTGTACCATTCTTTCAGCTTTCACCGAACATCGATCTCCCAGTTCTTTACCACTTTTCCACTTCGGCCTCTAAGTCTACTTACGCACTATAAGTCTCCCGCGAAGAGGCTTACCTACTGGCACCGGCCGCATACGTCCAAAACAAGGCTACCTGTTCTCTTCATTCACGGCATCGGTGTGGGACTTTATCCCTATGTGAACTTTCTGGCTGAACTCAATGCGACCGGTAGTGCAGATGGAGATGTTGGCATCATTGCTGTCGAGATCTTATCAGTAAGCTCTCGCATCACAGGCCCGGCTATGTTGAAAGAGGAAATGTGCGAGGAGATTCATCGAATATTGTCTTCACACGGATGGGGAAATTGCGTCTTGGTCTCTCACTCGTAAGTGCCGTGGTACGATTTGAACTCAAGTTATTAATATTTCTCATGTGAAGATACGGTAGTGTTGTCGCCGCCCAGCTTCTTCGAGACCCCAAGATCTCCGCCAGCATCGGCCCCGTTGTGTTCATTGATCCGGTGTCTTTCCTGCTACATCTGCCTGATGTAGCATATAACTTTGTACGTCTGTTGATGACCGAGCCTACTAGGCGACCTCGCTAACCTCTTTCTCCAGATATGTCGACGCCCAAGTGAGACTAAGGAACACTTACTGTCCTACTTTGGCTCGAAAGACATAGGTATCGCTCATACGCTATTTAGGCGCTTCTTCTGGGCCGACAATCTACTGTGGAAGGAAGACCTACAAGATCGACCTACGGCCGTGGTTTTGGCCAGTAGAGACAGTATCATCGATGCGAAATCGATTCGGGCTTATCTTGTTGGCTCAAAATATTGGGCGCAAAGTCCAAAAAGAGAGCCAGGAGTAGTTGAAAGGGATAGTAAATTGGATGTGATCTGGTTTGGTGGCTTAGACCATGGTCAGGCCTTAGATCACAAAACGACAAGACTGCGTCTGGTTGAGACTGTTCAAGCATTGTGCAACGAGGCTGCAAGTTCTGGAATGTCGGTGCAGGTCAGAAAGAAGCGTTTGAACGGTCTCTTGTAAAGCGATTTGCTGTAAGGATGTCTAGGAGTTGAAAGAGTCTTGACTCATTTCTGCATTTCGTATCACCAGTGATTACGGCTCGTATATATGGCATTATGGAGCTGTTTGCTTTCGTGTTTGCACCAATCTACCTTTGCTTGTTCGGTATCCTGTCATCCCAATTTAACGTTTGTTTTATCCACCCATGGGCACTGCATGCAAAGTCCCATGTTTGCTGATGCGTTGATGCCTTACGGATTGATTGGATCAGGGACTCCCGCAGTTGATGTTGATCCGCGGGTCGATGTGATTGGTAGATCACCTTGGTCATAGCGGGTATCCTGCCTCAGTGAATCAGCGCCACTTCCTTCCTCTGTCCAACGTTCTTGGCTTGTTTACCTCAAATTGCTTCCGACAACATTTGTTCCCTTCATCTCAGGTCATATTCTCTACTTATTCCTGCCTTTATTTCGACTTCTGTGTCCTTAGTCTTGACTCATCAGTCATCCTCCTGGTCGACCAGTTAAGATGACTCAGCCTGGACGAAATTCGCGATACAGAGCGCATGACACGTCCAGTGCAAACCCGAAACTAGAAACATTTCATCTCTTTCGATTCCTCCCATATGATCTGCGGCACTCAATTTATATGCTCGCAACCCCTCGACGGGTCGTTCGTGTGGAGGAAGGGCCAGTTAACCCAAAGGAGAGGCGCGCTTGGGTCGACCAAGACTATGAGAGCTATTTCGACTATGCATTCGAAAAGTTCTATCAAGAGATGCTAGTCGATATTTCACTTCCACTGGCGAAGCTACACCCTGACCTCGCCGCCTTTTCGCACAACTGGCGACACAGAATTCCATGGGAATCATATAACCGTCAACACAAACAGACATGCTTAGAGGCGTACGGTTTCACCTCCAATCGACCTGCCTACGAACCTTGGAAGCCGTCAGAGGAAACACCGCGCATTCCCACGGACTTGCTCGTCGACTATCCTGAACTCGCGTTCGAAATAACGCGCAAGTCTGCTTTATACAGCGACGCCGAGATACCTGCGTTCTTGCATGTATGCTCAGAATCACGACAAGTACTGGTCAAGTGGGGTTACCGGCTCTTCTTCGCAACTCGAACAACAGGCCCAAGAACTTGGTTTCACCCTGGCCGCGATCGTCTCTACATCCCTCATACAATAGAAACCTTTCCGAGAACATATGACAGCGATTACGGATCTGGTCTTCCAGGGGAAGCTCGCACGCCATACCCATGTCCTGAGCCCGGTTTGACACTCTCAGGTTGTCACTGGGATATAGGGCAGTACCGCGTGGATGACTTGAAGCAAGTCGAGAACGTTATCCTCGAAAGCCCCTCCACAGGTAAGGATCAGGACAAATTGGTCACGGAGCTCCAGTCTCTTCTTCCACTGCTTTCGGGTCTCAACGAGCTGTTTCTCGAGGACTGGGGACTAGAAGAATTTTGGGATTGGTTCGCTCCATTCCCTGGTTTTCACGCTGTGAAAGTCAAGATCCCAGCCAGCGCCGTGGCCTGCATTCCTGTTGAGGATATCGATGCTATAGGATATGCTTTCTGGGAACGCTCTCGATCAGACGACGACAACAGGCTCGGTCCATTATGCTACACCGGGTATCGTAACAGCGACTTCAACCAGTATCTGGAAAACCCATCTCGATCTCAGCCGTACCATGAGGCACACGCCGAATCAGTGGGGGCTCGGCTTCATGAGTGGAGGTCCGAACTTACATCCCAAGCTCAGAAACCGCGAATCCCGACAATTTGCCACGTCAATATCTGCCCCGAATCTTTTTCAGAGGCCTACATGGCCAACCGACACAGGCTTTGGAAAGCCATCACGTCTCTCCATGATATGCAAGTTCAGGATCTGGACTTTCGACAAAAGTTCTCAATGCAGATGAGCGATTGTCCGAGGCCTTTCAGGATCAGCTGGCGGCAACTAGACTGGGACCACGACTGGCCAGACACAGTTGAGGTTGCACGGCTAACAAATGCGAATGGGATCGATTGGTACATGGAAGGCACGCTTCAGGCTTGGTATTTGAGGCGGTTTCCTATTCCGGAGCCGCAGTTTATTGAACTGTAGCAAGCCCAAGAGTCAGCTGATGGCAATGGAGAAAAGACATGTCGAATCCTGAATGATAAAAAAAGACCTAGGTGACGATAGGATTAGGATACGCTTAGGATACTTGCGTCATACATGGCCATGGAGTTGTCTTCTGATAAGCTTTTGTCCCTGCATTGAAACCCACAAAATAGCCGACTTGCTCTCATGCTGATCAGGGTCTCATCCAGCGATTACTCAGAACCAATTATGAGCTCCAGCCATCCTCGAGCCATCGGACAGTAAGGGGTTGTGATCTGACGAAGTTTCTATTGGACGGCTATATAGCTGGTTAAATCTATATCTCGTCACCTGTCAGGCTGGCGCGTCATCTCTGCGGCACGGTGCATCTGGACATCCTTTATCAGGAACTCAGGGTTCTAAGCTGATGTCACTGTGGCAATTCCATCGAATTGCTACGTTCTGTGTTGAAGCTGCGAGGACTTGTGGGGGAAACGATAATCGATATGACATCGCAAAGGCGAGTTCTCACGGTTGACGTATGGTTCTTCACGACATGGTTGATTCTGAGACTGGAATCGATCACCACTTCCAACATCTATATAACAATGCCATCAGCCCGCTCAAGTCTAACGTGAAATTCAGAACATAAACACAAAGCTCGACACCTTCAATACTACTCTCACAAATTCGCACTTGAATCATCACTACTGTCTCATATCACGATTATCATAACAACATGGCTCCCAAGTGAGCTTCCCGCCTTCTATGAAGTGCATGCCAGTACTAACACACATTCAGCTCTAAGCGCCGCTTCTCCCTCAGTGCCCTCTCTCCCGCATCACGGAGATATAACAAGGTCATGAGCGATAGACCCGACAACCGTCGATCTATCGACACTACAGTCACTACCTCTACAATGGGCGACATGCCTGTCGTCCAAGTCGAGAGCCACCTTGTCGACCCGGCGTATCGCTGGACAACTGCCAATCGAGTTGGCTAGATCCGGGCAAAGCAAATTGTTTTCTGTTTGATGCGATAGCACGATGACACCAATGTACATTAGTCTGCAATTGAATTTGAACTGTCTTTCCCATGCCATTCTAGTTTTACTCGATGATGTTAAAGTCAGATCACTTGAAAGCGGGCTCCGGTTTTGAGCCGTAAGGAATAATCCTAACCATATGTCTCCGCTCATTATCTCGGAAATCAGGTACAGCAGAATGTGCCGTTCCCCTTTGGTCCCAAACCACGACCGTACCTTTCTCCCACTTTACTCTGCAACTAAAGTCCATGCTTCGAATGTGATTCTTCAAAAACGACAGCAAATGGTCAGACTCTTCCGGTAGAAAGCCTTCAACCTGGCGAGCAATGGTGGGGTTGACAAATAATGCTGGTTTGCCAGTGACAGGATGCTTGATGACGAGTGGATGCGTCGCGTTGATCGCTTCCGCCAGAGCACGCTCTTGGCCAACTCGTCGTACTTCACCCTCGGAGGCTGATGTGTGATGAAGTTTGAGACCGTGAAGAGTTTCTCTAAATGCAGGTGAGAGAGCTTCATAGGCTGCTGTAAGTGAGGTGAAAGCAGTGTCGCCGCCGCCTGATTCGGGGATCTCGAGGACCCAGAAGAAGGTCGTGGACGGTACATTTGGTGTAAATGTTTGGTCGATGTGCCAGAGATCGTATGTCGTTCGAGGACCTAGGAGTTTTCTCAAGTTGCCGCTACAATTCATCAATACAGTTACCACCACAGAGGTTATTTCGTGAAGATGCTCACCTCTTCTCATCGGCGTAGACAACATGGAACTCTGGCCCAGTACCTTTCGGATACCCCATCGTAGGATGCTGATGAAGCGGTCCATAATGCTTAACAATCTCTCTTTGTCTATCAAACCCAACATCCGCAAAGTCCTGGTCCCTCTGACAACAGTCAGCACCTTCAATCCCAATCACAAGCTAAACTCACAAAAACCACAACACCTCGTTCAGCAGCCAGCAAAGCCAACTCATCAAGCCCCTCCCTCCCCAACGCACTAATCTGCACACCCCGGACTTCAGTGCCAATACGTGGGGTAATATCAGCCGTCGTAGCGCCCTTTAGCAGATTCGCTTTGGCGGGATCAGCCCGAAGCCCTGGCTCTTCCGCTTCAAAAAGCGGCACAGCTACCGGCGCATTGTAGCCATCCGAGCGGGTGGGAAGATAAGCGGGATACAACGGTTCAGACGACATGTTTTACTTCGTTAGCGATTGAATTGGGATGTGCAGCCTGCGTCTTAGATATCTCCGCCTTTCGGATGGTGTAACCCGAATTTGTCGGGGGTTGTCCGACGGTTTTAGCTACAAGAGGAGATTATGGACTCGTTATTTGCAGGGCTGAAGGCGTAAGCCGGTTGAATGTATCCGCTCTGTAGATCGAGCCAATTGTATCTGTTGTGTTTTGAGATAAGCAGTGGGGTAATCTCGTGGTGTTTCTGCTAAATCGGACCCTTGATATTAACTGCTCGGCTCCGATCTTAGCATCACTGACTCGTGATCTGGCGATATTTATAGTCTAAGCTCGTCATGGCTGGCCTTTTTCACTGAGAGAACGATACTTGCCGGGGATCTAGAACGTCTCTAGCCTAGAATCAAAAGTGGCGGGCGGGAATTTTTTTAAATATTCCAGAGGACCCCAAGTGTCGATCATTTCTCAACTCCTCTTTTTACTTTTAAACCGTCTTTGAAGCAACAAAGATGTCGACCCCAGCTAATGATTTTGCGGATGAGGAGAGGCAGAATGTCGAGTATGCAGAGTCGACGTCGTGGTTGGCCAAGGTCCATCCTTATTTCAAGAATCCGGCTCATGTTCTGGTGCTCAAGCTTGACTGCTTGTTGCTGGTATGGGCGTTCATCGCTGGCCTTTTCAAGGTATTTAGCTATGGTTTTCTGTGAACTTGAAGATATTGATGATTTTATAGGATATGGATCAATCTGCGACTACAGCTGCATATGTCTCAGGAATGAAAGAAGATCTCAAACTATACGGTAATGAATTGGTAGAGTTCACGACATATTTCTCCATCGGTTACGCTCTCTTTATCGTTCCATCACAACTCATCCAAACTCGCGTTCGACCATCTCTCTTCCTACCACTATGCGAAATCATCTGGGGTTTATTCACGCTCTTCACCTACAGGGCTCCAAATGCAAAGACCGTCTTTGCACTGAGATTCTTCCTCGGAGTTTTTGAGTCCACGTCATGGCCTGGTATCGTGAACTTGATCTTCAATTGGTATGTTCACTAATCACATCTTCGTGCTTCGTGGGTGGCTAACTAGCCTCTAGGTACCGTCCTGAGGAGTTGGGAAAGCGACTGGCGATCTTTGGCGTCAGTGGCGTCGCGGGAAACATGTTTCTCGGCATCGTTCAAGCCGCCCTCTACCGAAACCTCAACGGCGTGTCTGGTCTTGCTGGTTGGCAATGGCTCTTCATCATCAGCGGTATAATGACTATTTTCTGGGGTCTCGTCGGTCTTGCCATCATACCAGACTCACCTGCTATCACTCGAGCTCTTTGGCTCTCGGAATCCGAGAGAGAGCTGTGTCGACTTCGAATGAGTGAGAGCGGCGTCAAAACCTCCAGAATCATCCCCTTCAGGACTCTAGTTCAAAAAATGAAACTCCTCGTCCTTAGTCCCCTATCTTATATGTTTCTTGCAGGCTATCTACAATTCGCCTGGAGCCAGCGCGCAAACGCCTACTTTCTTCTCTTCCTCAAAGGTCTCCAAAATGCTGACGGAACACCCCGCTACTCAGTCTATACCGTCAACCTTATCCCACTTGGTGGCTACGCTATAAGCATAGTCTGCAACATTGGCCTCAACGCACTCAGTGATTGGAAGGCCTGGCGCTGGCAAGTCAGTGTTGGCGCCGCCACTTTACAGCTCATCGCAACCTCGGTTCTCTCCGGCTGGCCCGATTCGTGGAAGACCATCATGGCTTTCTATTTTCTCACTTTTGCTACGGCCGCTTGGGGCTATGCTCTTCTTGCGTGGTTGGCGGAGATATTGAGGAAAGAGCCGGAGGTGAGATCTATCTTGGTGGCTATCGCTGTTACGCTTGTTTATGCTGGACATGCTTCTATCCCACTTCGGGCTTGGCGGGTTAGTGATTCACCTAGATATCCGGTTGGGTTCCCGCTGGCTGCTGCATTTAGTGTTGGGAGTATTGTGGCTATTATGGGGATGTGGTTTTACATACGGAAATACCCTGATATAGTTACTTGGGGACTGGATCCTGAAGGTGCTCGGGTGCATGACGAGGAGGAGAGCATTCCAAGAGATGATGACCAGAAGACACCTGTCGAGAGAAGTAACCGACTGTAGGTTATGGGAATAGCCACCAAACCATCATGTAAGCGACGCACAGTGTCAATTCAATCTACCTATCTTATGATTAAACCATATCTCAGAGTTTCAAGGCACTATTGATAACCTACGCAAGCTCAAGTTCAATGAGATTCACAACCCTGGAAACTCCACACTTTTAGAACTCGACGCTCTGAAGACTCAATCCGCTTCCCTCCATCAACTGGTACCAAACATCTTCGGTACGCTCCAGGGCTGAAAGCTGTGTCATCATGAGGATATCACCAGCTGTAGCCTCCCAGTACGCCTCAGTTCGTGCATTAACACACTCGAGGACAAGAAGTTTGCTATAAAGCCAACTCTAGTTTCGGGCGTAACTACGCTATTAAACAGTGATAATGGGCATGCTAAGCCTTTCTGCAGCGCGCACTGACTTATTAAAGCTTATTTCGAGTTTCTAACTCGACACTGTTCAAATTCCAAGCAACAAAGTACGATTGATGCACTGTGCTACAGATGAAATCGAATAGGATTTTTTATCAGTAGCCATCAGTGAGGCAACCCACGAGGCCATGGGCTGGGTTGGTTACAGTCTCATACTGGACCGTTCAAATAACATGACTGGAGAGCTGCAGCACCACTGTGAGTTCTCCTATCAACTCATGCCCCATGTCTTGGCTCACTATTACTGTAGCTCTATGTATTCACGATCTTTTGGGTGCTATCCATGAAGCTCAGGTTGTTGTTGACGAAATGTATACTTTTTGTTACAGCACTGAGCTTCAGAACAGAGACCGTGAGGCAGGAGTTGCCTCAGATGTAGCCCTTTCGCTTGCAACGCTCTTACTCGTTGTTATGTCCCCCATATTGAGTCTTTCATCCTCACTATCATCAAACATACTCACTGCGGTTGCGGCTCTTCTATTAAATTCCATATTGGCGGTACTTCCTGGCAAACACTATCTGATTGAGAAAGCCAAAGAAGGCCAAGAAGCGGAACAAGAAATTATGAAAGTGGAAGAATGGGCAATCGACAGGCTGAATGGCTATCAACGTGCTGCCCTTCGCACTAGTCAATCACTACAACAAAATATCGCCGCTCTTGAACTCCAGGACATAGATGATGCACAGGTTCTCCTGTTGGTTCAAGGTCGCCACCTGCAGGACGTAATACAAACGCTAGTCGAGCGGAACACGCAGGATATTCATGAAAGACGGGTTAAATTCGAAAGAGCTGAGAGAATAGCCACGCGGACTGAGGAGGTGACACACAAAATTGAGGATAAGACTAAGTTGGAGACATACATGGCGGTAAAAGCTGAGATTAGGGCAGAGCAGGAGAACCAGGGTAGCAAAGACGAAAGTACCTGTCCCAATGGGTGTACAATACTTTAAGGTTCGATATCTACCTCCACAGAGCAACACAACACTAATAAATCAAGGTCCGAAAAGATAGCCTAAGTAGAATTCGTATGAGCATCTATGAATGAGAGTATAAGTCAGCATAGGGAATTTAGCGGCTGAGTATCCTATTTGACTTGTGAAATCGTTAGCCACATAGTCGAGATGGAGTATCCTGAGGCCTCTTCGAGGCACTTGGGAAATGTAAAGAGTCTTGTCTATATATGTATATTAGTGTTTAAGCTGTGAGCTAGATGTGTTATTCGATTGGGAGACTTGTGGCTGAGAGCTTATTCCGGCAGAGAGAACCTAGCGATCACACGGCTGAAAGGGCTATAAAAGATCATCACATCGCTACGTACATTCATAGAAATGGCGCCTTAGCCCTGTAGACTAGCAACCAGCTTGTCTCCCAAAGCCTTTATGCTCTTCGAGAAATCAGCACGGTTTGAAGCCTTCCAATCAGCACCAGTCTTTCCAGGAACAGCCCCGTCACCCTTGAAGGCAATATACAGGACATCCTTCTCACCGTGTCCATTATCTCCATTGAGACCCTGGTTCGGGAAGCAAAGCTCAGCAAGGGAAATTGAGGCTTCGCCCGTAGAGGTACCTCCGTTGGTATCTCCCCAGATACCGTAGTGCTGTACAATGTTAGCAAGAATTTTGTAATTCATCGTGGAAGACTTGCCACTTGGCCGTTGCATACAACAGCCATGACACTCAGTGGCTTTATGCCATGTTGCGTAGGGTCGAAAGATGGTGATGCTCCATCGTTGCCGAAAACCACGTAGGGATGAACATTGGCATCCAAGTCTGGGATGCCGTACTGATTGACAGTGTCCTTGAACGCAGTCTCGCCCTGTCCGGATGGATCGTTCGAGCAAGCACCGGCATGATTATTCGCTCCATCACAGTCGATGTCCATATTGTCGTAGTTCCCGTTAGAGCCCTTGAGGTATATAGCTCCTGAGATATCGCCGCAGTATCTAGCACCCTCCGGGAACCTGTCAGAAAGGCGGTTGGAGCATGAGCCAGCCTACTATCGTTAGAGTCATACTTATGGAGGACATGGCAAGACTTACCTTGTGGTTATCGTAGATCGATTTCAGATTTTGGGGGAGCTGGTAAGCACAAGCTGCTGTGCCCAGCGCCAGGGTGGTGAGAAGCGAATAAGAATGCATGGTTGTCTCTAGGTATATCACGATAGAATCACTGACTTAATAGAGTTGAGAGCTGGTTCTGCGTAGAATTGAAAGAGGATGACTGAAGCTTTTATATCTGATGTTCTCATTCATTATTAAGTCTAGTCTCATTTATGTTTCAACAAGTGTGAAGTACACTCTGCCCCAGTCTCAAGTTCTCCATATGTTATTCTAATCGACAGGTCTCGGGTCTGTCCCAGCTGCCGAACTCCTGAAGTACTTTGACTTACTGACTACTTAACCTTGATAGGAGAGTCAAAACATGTCCCCAGGGTTCTTTGGTAACACTACGGAAATAGACAAGGGGCAAATTCCCTAGCACGCTGATTTGTAAATCCGTACTTTCAGCTTGCTTGCTTTGATCGGCACGAATTCCTCATAAAAGGGAAAGTGCCTAGCATGGCTACAAGCGAATTAGATCTCATCGTTGAGGTCATCCCCTCAACGCTCGTTCAAGTGATAGGCCATAGCAATTTGCACCTTAAAGAAGGCCTCCAATTGTACTCGCTTGCATCATGAAACAATGGCCAAGTTCTTGAACAGTTTATTGATGGAAGGCCCGATAAGCCTTAGCGATGGTCGTGGGAGTGTAAAGATCCTTGGGTTCGAAGTTGAGCCTTCAATCTGCAGTAGTTGATCCTTCAACTAAAGTTACGGGTTCTTCTCCCACCTTAGCTCATCAGATGACACCAAATGCCGCTAGGGCGATCATCCTTCCTCGGCAATGGTTTCACTTTATATGTCTCAGCCAGTTCAATATAAGCTATGGGAGGAATTCCAAGCTATAAGTCTAGAGCTAATCAAGGCAGCTAAATGAATGGTAAGAAAATAATATTCTTACTTCCATCAACCTGGACTTGAAACTCTTCTAATAAGCATCAGAAATTTTTTTTGTTTCAATAGAGCAACTAAAGATATATGGGTAGAAATCAGAGTCCCAAAAACCTCATCCTGATTTGATCTTACCCGTAACATTACGAGCGGGCCGCTGACTCGTCTAGGCAATTCAACATACCCCTGTATTTCTTCTTAGGGTTGAAAAGCAAGTACAAGTCTAAACCGTTCTACCGTTAAACCATTCACTCGGCAAGTCCCGACTTGGCAATCCGGATTGCATTTCTATGCTTACATGGTTTCACTATTCAGAGGTAGACTACGGAGTACCTAGGCGGGTAATAAAGTCAGTATGAAGAAATCCGGAGAGGCCGGCTCTGATGTAACGTCGGCCTCCACTCGGCAATCTATATGCGGGATGATGATCCTTGTGGTATGATCGTTGCTCAAAGAGGAAGTTCCATTGTCTCTCCGCACAATAGTTCCCCTGGGGTCGGCCGCCCAGCCTGATCATCAAGGTTGCGTTCGATGCCATCAATAGATAATTCGTAACGTAGCATATTCTTTGCAGTTAATAGCCAATGACTGTCCGGTCTTAATGCCGAAACTACTGAAATCCTCCTGTTTCTTAGTTCAGTCTGGGGTGAAGCTAGCCCAATCGAGTATCCCACATCCATACCCAAGCACGTTTCGAAACGTGGATCGAAATTCGAAGGGATGAACTAGTGTGAGGAATACAGAGCACGCTATAGATATTAGACCCGGTAGTTCATTGCGGAAAGGGAAATCCGTATCCATTCGTTGTAAATCAGTTCATCCTTGAGGTATCATGAGTGCACGAGGTCTCACCACAGGTTGAAATGCCCGCTTACTCAATAGCCTCGACCTTCCGCAATGGCACGATCCGGGGTAATTTGATGCAGCTTAACGGGCCGAATAACCTCAATATCCTGATCAGCTGGCCCTATGCAGTAAGTCGAGGGAAAGAAATGGCGAGAAAGCAGACTGAGACAAATAAGCGGAGTCTGAAATGATCGGCATCATGTGCGGCTGAGATGAATAGGCTATAGTCGAAAGATATCTCTCGGACTATATATCCAATGTGAGAGTCTAGTGCTATTCGACCACAGCTCACCATCTTCGCACGGCCTCTGAACAAGATGCATTACTCTACCCTTCTTCCCTTGATCCTCGCTGGCTCAGCCTCAGCATGGCTTCCCCATGAGCACGACCTAGCTGCCTTCAACCAGACTGCTCGCCACGAACAGCTCGGGAAACGCTTCAAACCAAACTTGCCCAGCGGTGTAACCAAGATCCGCGGAGTCAACTTTGGAGGCAAGTTTTCAATATCCCTCTCATGGCGAATCTACTAACAACTGTAGGCTGGCTTGTCTGCGAGCCCTGGATGCAGCGAGATGAATGGGCAAACGTCCTCAAGTGCGGCGACTCTGCCTCCGAGTTCGACTGCATGCGTGATCACTATCTAGGATCTAACCGCGAAACTGGCAACAGTCGCTTTGAGCAGCATTGGAAGAACTGGATCAACCCCGCAACTGTGCAGTCAGTCCATGACGTAGGACTCAACACCATCCGAATCCCTATCGGATACTGGTCCTACACTGATATCGTCGACAAAGCAAGCGAGCCTTTCGCTGATGGCAACCGCATGCTGCCTTACCTCGATGCTGTGGTCCAAAAGGCTGCTGATCTTGGTATCTATGTCATTATTGATCTTCACGGTGCTCCGGGTGGTCAGCAGGAAGATGTCTTCACTGGCCAGAACAACAAACCAGCTGGTTTCTTTAACGACTATAATTTTGGTCGTGCGCAGAAGTGGCTTGCTTGGATGACGAACCGCATTCACACCAACTCTGCCTACTCAACCGTTGGCGTGATCGAGGTCCTCAACGAGCCTGTGTCTCGCCATGATGCGAATAACCGATATCCTGCTCCCGGTGAGGACCCAGGCTTGATCCAGAAATACTACCCAGCCGCCCTCAAAGCCGTTCGCGACACCGAAGCTTCTCTCAAAGTCCCTGACAACAAGAAACTTCACGTTCAGTTCATGTCCAGCAAATGGGACTCCGGAAACCCCCGCTCCGTATCCTCCGTAGCCAACGACCCCTACACTGCTTTCGACGACCACAACTACATCGGTTTTGCTCTGGGCAACAACAATGGCGATCAATACCAGCTCATGCACAGCGCTTGCACCGACTCTCGCCTCGTTAGCGGCCAGGACTTTACTTTCACTGGTGAATGGAGTATGACTTCTAACGCTGATTGGCATGATAAGACTTTCTTTAACAAGTTCTTTACGGCTCAGCAGCAGCTGTATGAGAAGCCTGGTATGGCGGGGTGGATTTACTGGACTTGGAAGACGGAGACGAATGATCCGAGATGGACGTATTCTTATGCGACGTCTCTGAATTACATTCCTACTGACGCTGCTGGTCTGGAGAAGAATGTCTATCAAGACGTTTGTGCTGGTTATCGATAGATTTAGGCTGTTGTTGCTTGCCGAGATTCGGGGGCTGCAGGAAAAGCTGTTGGCACTAAACTAGGCAGTCCAAAGATCTACTCAGTCTATAATAAATTTACCTGAGTCTTTCGATTGGATAAAGGATATTCTAAGTTTCCTTTCCGCTCCTTGCACGCTATCACACGATATCTCAAGAGCCTCTAGGGCTTTCATATTGCTTATTCGTATGTCGATCGGCTGAATGGTCGGCTTTGAGGTCACGAATATATGTCTCATGTACTTGCTCTTAGAGGTTTGAACACCTATTTAGAATTGTTCCATCGGACTCGTCTATTGAGCCTCAAGTCTGGCTCCAAAGACCTCCAGCGCCTTCTTGCTAGCCTCCCTAGCATCCATCCTCTCAAAATATCCGACAACATTCTTCCTCCCGGGATGAAGTATCCACGGCGCCGTACCCGTAGTCTTTCCCTTCATCAGACTATAGAAGTGAATATCCGCCGCCGAAAACCTCTCGCCGCAAAAATATTTCGTTCCCTCCAGCTGCTCATCCAACAGGTTCAGATACTGCTGAATAGTAACCTTCTGTGCCAATCTCGCTTCCGGATCAGGAATTTGATGTCCTATATAGAAGTCTGCAGTGCCCGGATCATTACGAACCCATGATATGACAGGTTGTGCGATTTCGAGATCCATTCGTCTAAGCCACATGCGTGTTTCGGCACGCTCGAGGGGTGTTTCGCCAAAGAGTGATATGCCACCCCGGGCTATCTCATCGAGATACTCGCAGATGACGGTTACTTCCGTGAGTACAAAGCCATTGTCGAGAACGAGCGCGGGAACCTGCCTATGCCACCTCTTTCAAGTACGAAGAGGCGAACAACCATTGGGTTGGATGCTGGGGCGTCATAGAGCTTCATTGCTGCTGGGGCTTGATGAAACTTTGGCAATCTCAGTAATTCGTGTCATAAAAGATCCAGATCGGAGGCTGGACTTCTGTCAGCAGTGACGTTCTTTATTAATATTACCAAGCCAAATAGAGTTTTGACCCCCTAGATCTCATGTAAGCCCGAGAACCCATCCAACGTTATTCATGTGGACGCTCCAGGACACCAAGAAATACCCAAAACTGTATTAACATGATGGCTCGCACAGGCCTAGCTATGGTTTCCAATGTCAGCGCGAGATGAAGATCGCCAACCCTTCGCAGCATCATATATACTGAACAAAAGCGTAAAGGCACCGCCTGCCAACGCAACAATCTGATCCAAATCCGTAAGACAGACGTTACTCTTGGGCATAAATCTTATCATGCGAGTTTGATATCCGAGCACGCCCATAGCAAAGGCCATCGTGTTGCCAACAAACCCATATTTAACAAATGAGATGATACTTGCGATGAGAACTGCTGCAAAGATATTCGACCATTTCTCGAATCCGCTGCGCCTCTCTATAGGCTTCTCTTGGTCTTCACTGCTGGAAGGCTTAGCTCTGCGATACACGGTGACAACAACAGTCCGAACAATGGACACTCCTGTCATGATGGCCATGATCCCCGATATGAAGCCCAGCGCTATAACAAAGTTGAATAGAAATGGTCGAGCGAAAGTGCTTCTTGATACAGGGAGATCAGGGTATGTGAAGAAGATAACCAGCTGCGGCGAAAAGCACAAAAGAGTCGATAAAGTAACACAGCCCACCCTCTTCCACTGATGTCGCCTCGACGCAGCGCTATGCAGGAAAATCGCCAGCACAACGTAGACTTCACAGATAGCAAGCGGGGCCTCAAGCGCAGCGACGAGCTGGATATCTTCTGGTGAATCGCTCAAAAGCAATCGTGGACGGTCAGGTCGGTCATATTTGGCAAGTTGGTAGAGTGCATCTACAGCTGCGACCACAGGCAGTGTAAGCGCGGCGATTGTGTCGTTTGTGATTGAGTCCAATCGTTTTGTGATTGGGTTGACGGTCCAGCTTGTGAAGACAGAGGCTACGATGATGAGCCAGCTCCAGAAGGTGCCGGGGCCGTAGAGAGAGGAGACGAGGGCCCAGCGGTTGAGGCTTTCCGTTGCATTTGCCATTCATTCGAGGTTTGAGTCTCATATGTAAAGTTGAACCGGTTGTTATTAGTTTGAAGTTGTTATGAAGAACTGATTATGCCTTGCGAGGACGAAAACGCCTCGGCGCTAAAGCTGAGTTAGACAAGGCAGTATCGAAGAAGCCAATGAGGTTGAAGGTAGGCAAAGCTGAAAGATATACGCAAAGGCGCGTTGCGTATCTGTTGGAACAATGAGAGCTTGGTCTTCTCTGAAACCATGCATAAGTACTTGAACGGTAATACTTCTTTAAATGCTGTTAACGGTGATTGATTGCTGGCTGGGAATACCCTGTACTTGTGAGATTGTAGGAGAGATATCCAATCTAGGATGTAAAAGAGATAAGAAATTAAATTAATTAAGGATAGTTATAAACGATGCGTTGAAAAGCTTACAAATTTATTACGTATATAATTTAAGAGGTCTATTCAATCTTCTTCATAAGGTCAGCTTCCTTGATGTTCGCCAAGTTAACCGGGCCATCTCTATGGCGGCACATTTTGGCTCAACGCCATTATCAAGTTGTAATAACCTTTGTTCCCCAAAATCTAATTAAAGACAATTGTAGTACATTAAGTAGACGAAAAATATCTTCCAAACACCTGCTGTGAACTAGTTACAGAGCAAGTCCATCAGGTGAACGGAGATCTGTCCGCACCCCCGACAACCCTCCATCTCCAAGCTCAAGCCACCACAAAAGTGTCGGACCCAGAACTCACCCCGACTCCGCTAAGCACAGACAATCCAACAATGATGTCACACTTCAATGATCAATCCAGATGGTCAAGGTTTCAATGCTCAATTGCTGGGGAATTATCATCCAAATCATCTATTTAGACCAACAAAAACATATCCCAAAAAAATAGCTACGCAAAATGTCATTCATATCAGTACAACCGCCCTTTCTTTCGTTCTTTTCCCCCTCTTTCATTAAGATATAGCCAATTTCTTACCAAGGCTTGACCTTGAGCATGCTACCCTCCTCAGCCAGAGCCTTGTGCAGGTCGAAAGCGTTGAAGAGAAGGTGAGGCTCATGTCCCATACCCTTCTTCAGACCCTCCGACTCAGCCTTGTCGAAGTAGTGGCTCAGGATGGGCTGGTACTTGGGGTGCGCGCACTTGTTGATGATGACGCGGGCGCGCTCACGGGGTGAGAGACCGCGAACGTCGGCAAGACCTTGCTCAGTGACGATAACGTCAAGATCGTGCTCGGTCTGGTCTACGTGGGTGACCATGGGGACGATGCAGGACACACCGTGGGGATCAGTCTTGGAGGGTCGGCTGGATGGTGTGTGCATGATGGAGTACTTGGAGTTGCGGAGGAAATCGGCTGAACCGCCGAGACCGTTGAGCATGCGTGTTCCGCTAACGCAGGTGGAGTTGGCGTGGGCGAAGATGTCGACCTCGACGGGGGTGTTCATGCCGATAACACCCAGACGCTTGATGATCTCGGGAGCGTTGGAGACAGCCTGACTTCGGAGGAGGATCTTGTCGGCGTAGGCATCCCAGTTATCGTAGAAGCGCTTGAAACCATCGGGAGAGAAGCGGATTGAGGTGGCAGTAGCGTAGTCGAGCTTTCCAGAGTCGAAGAGATCGAGGAAAGTATCCTGGATGACCTCTGTCCAGACCTTGAGGTTCTTGAACTTGGACTCGTTGAGACCGCCGACAATAGCGTTGGCGACGTTGCCGATACCGGACTGGAGAGGCAGAAGGTTGGCGGGCATGCGGCCCTGGGCAACCTCGTGCTCGAAGAACTCAATCAGGTGGCCGGCGATCCGGCGAGATGACTCGTCGGCATCAGCGTTGGGGCCGGTGGCATCCCAGTAATCGGACTCGACGATAGCGACGACCTTGGAGGGGTCGACCTTGACTGAGGGGGAACCAATGCGGTCCTCGACAGCGGTGATGTTGTAGGGAGTGCGGTGGGGAGGGACGTCGGTGAAGGTAATGTCGTGGAGACCCTTGAAAGAGGGGATGGCGGTGTTGACCTCGATGATGATCTACCAAGCGCAATTGTCAGTAACTAAAAGTTGGCGATGCGGGCTTGAGCTTGGCGGTGACGTACCTTGTCAGCCATCTGGATCAACTCGGGAGTAGCACCAACAGAGGCACCGGGAACAAAGCTGCCATCCTCGAGAATGTCTGTCGCTTCCACGACGGTGACATCAAGGTTGCTGTTTGATCGATCCTTGGTGTAGAAGCCCTAGAGTCAAATTGTCAGCCGATTGTCTTATCGGAGCCGCAATAGCTCGGTGGGAGATTAAAGCGAGGCCGAATGGTGGGGCCGCAATCAACAAATTTCCATTCTGCGCTTTTGCGGTTACGTACATAGACGAGATCAGAGGGGAACATGGACAAATGCTTGTCGAAGAAGTTGATTCGTCCAGAGTTGATTCCCTTGGCGATGTCCTTGCCGACCTGGTGAGGGCTTCGTCGGTTGATCATGTCGAGAGCAGCCCATCGGTTCTCCGTCTCGGAACCGGCCGAGGCACCGACGAACAGGGAGTACTTCATCTTGCTCTGGAGGTTGTTCTGCTCGACGTAGTCGGCCATAGCAGCGGGAACCTTCCTGATGCGATTGTCAGTTGCATTGTTTGCGCCAAGCTCGGGTAATGACGATAATAGCCGGTGCGGAGTCTGAAACTCGACACTCGAAGTAATTGCAGAGTAGTCAATTGTGCAGGAGAGGGTAGTTCACGTACTTGGGGTATCCAACAGCTGTAAAGCCAGACCAGCCGATATAAGAGCCATTGGGAAAGTGGTGCATCAGATCCTCAGGTCGCGCAAGCTTCTTAAGCATAGCGGGATTGCGAACGCGTGCCTTGAGGGCGGCAGAAGCAACAGGTGAAGCCATGATGATCTGAAAGCGAAATATACCAAAAAAGAGAAGAAAGAGGGGAGATTGTTCCGTTCAGAGAGGAAGAGTGAAAAAAGAGGAGGAGGAGGAAAGGATAAATAAGAGGGAAGAAAGAGAACAGCTCCAACCTTGGTTAGTGGAGGTCGCTCAATTGGCTTGGTGACGGTGACGAGGGGTGGATCACCGAAACCCACTGAGTCCTCAGAGCGGGGATGCATCCCTTTCAGTGGTTGGCCCGTCGGTTATAGTGGACGCTTCAGCGTGTCCTTTCTCCAAATTTGCTTTCAGGTACCGTTGTGCCTCTTGGTTCAGCAAAGAGGTACAACGCGGAGACAAGGGAAGTTCTGCCAAGCACCGGATTTGCAATTCCGTTGTATCATAGGGAGAGACATTGTAACCTACGTAGAGAGAATAACTGGCTGATGGAGTTGATCTCCAGATCTACCGACGTTGCCGAGAGGAGAAGTGCATCGGTCATGACACTATTAGGCAATAGGTGCGTGTGGCCTGATTCTCCTACACATCCTGAAGTTTGTATCTTGTGGCCTCACAACTGCTCACCTAGACTTTCTTGATCTGATGATATCTCTATTAATCTCCATTATGTGAAATACTTCTCCGGTGAGCCTCTCAACTGAAATTGTACACCGGCTCTTCCGCCGCCGTCGAGGACCTCCGAGTCCGTACTGTGGATCCCCGCCATCTTCTCCAACTCCAAAACCCCATGCGCCCCATCTTCCGCCCGGCCGAGATGAGCACAGACCACAATCGGCATCACTCGGTTATCAGCCTCCAAAAACAGACAAACACACTCAGATCGCAAGCCATGGAAATTCTAGAACAGCCCGTAATCAAGACGGCGCTTCTTTTTCATCCGGGGTCTAGCGTCTCGGTGCCGTTTTGACTTACCCCGGAAAATGTGGTCGGTAAATCATTCTCGAATCACCGTGCTTGAATATACCCTTAGGTTCGTCGGGACAAGGGTAAGATCTGGGGTAAAAGTATGGAGTGCGCATTCGGTGACAGGTTCAACATTGGACTGTACTGTAAATTCCAAGAATTGACTCGCCAATGGAAACACTTGCGCAAATTTAGTGTCTTGATATGTGTCGAACTTGCTCTTCGTCACCCTTGCATGGGTAGCGATTATCTCTCGCACCTCAATTGAATGCTCGGAGGCTTTATACCAAGGCTAGGGGAGGAAAGAAAACTCGGGATCTTGATCCTAGGTGACAAAATGACTTAGGTAACTTAACTCAAGTTTAGACCAAGTTGAGTATAGACTTGGGATACTCTCCACCAAGTTTATTTTAACACCTTATACCAAGGTCTGGTATTTTCTTGCTCCCTGATGCAAGGCCACACAGTCAGGTTTCTGTTTCAGTACAGATTTAATAGACCTTAAGACTTGCTTCAAGCTCACAATGTTGACTTCCGTCAACCAAGCAAGTGCGGTCCAGGCACGATGGGTTCCTTATGCTACCCCTCTCAGCCAGACAAGCATTCAGTTCAATCATCATCATCACGGCCATCATCAACCATTACTCCGCCATATCTATCTTCTACAAGGAAACCCCATACGCACATTCTAACAACATCATCAGATATGGCTTCTCCAGACTGGCGAGTCGATGTGAACTAGCAACAGAACATGCGACGCGTCCTCAGCCCCCTATCCCACAGCGGTTGGCTCAATATGTCAATGATGATAGACTGGTGCTTACATCGTTACGAGACCGACAATTCTATTCCGTCACAAAAGCATTGGAATGCTGTGGATGAGGAAAGGGCTGCGAGGCTACAAGCCTGGGGACTACCAGCATTCGCCCTTTTAGTTCTACTGGGCCAGCCGTTCGGAAACAGTCGACGCGTGGATTTCAGAGCGATTTGCCAATGGACGGAGGATGAAAAGAGGAGATTGGAATTGATACATGGGCTGGGGGGTGTACAAGGCTTTGGATGTGGGCAGCAATGGGGCCCATCCCAAGCAGGGGCATTCAACAGTCTTGCAAGCGGGATCCACACTCATTATAGGAGTGCTGTGAATCCGTTCCAAGCAGAGGCATTCCACAGTGTTGGAAGGAATACCGGGGCTCTGTATAGGAGTACTGAGGCTCCTTATAGGATACAGGAGAACGCATTGGGGCCCTTTGGGGTGACATACGTATCGGGAGGAATTGAAGATGAAGACTTTGAGCCTGCGTTTCAGGGTAGTCCTCCTCAGGAGGAGAGATCCAGGCGGGCTGGTAACGGCAGAAAGAGGCCACGCGATACAGAGGAGGATACAGAGGAGGATACAGAGGAGGAGATACAAGGGCTAGGAGTCTTCGACAACTGTGGGCATAGGAAACGAAGTAAGCGTATCCGAGAGGGATCCGGCAGTACTGATAACAGCACTAAGGAGATGAAAAAGGAGATGAAGAAGCTGAAAGCCAGCGTCAAGGAGATGTGTGAGGTGATGTGCGAGGAGATACGTGAAATGCGGGAAGACATTGATTCAGACTCTGAGGCGTCGGCGACATCAGAGTCGTTTCTGGAGGGATAGTTGGAAGCAAGTTGCTTGAAGTCAAAGAAACAGTCTAATTGTCTATTTTTGCCTTTCCGGCATCCCATTAGTCTAAAACTCTGTCTTCCTATCCCACTGTGTTAAGCCATAGGCCATCACGCTCGTCTAATCCCTTTCTCAATCCCCCTGCAGTGCATGCGCGGCTCGCTCACATTTCCGGAGAGGGAGAGAGCTCTTTCTGACGTTCCTCAAGATTGGCGCGAGCCTCCTGCTGTGTCACAGGAATATACTTCGACTCGTTAATAATAGCTGCCTCGAAGTGATCAACCTCTGCAGAAGTCCAATTCGCATTCACCGGCAAGCCTATGAGCGCTGCAATCACATCTCGATGAACGCCCCATACCGAGAGTCTCCCGTAGCGCTCAATCTCGTCCAAATTCCACTTATCGAGCCTCTGGTTTCGGTTTTTCTGCTTGCGGAGGTGCTTCCAGCATTTGTCCGTCATGTCTGCTAGGTCCTTCCAGTCCCTTCGACTGTATATACCGCCGAAGACGCGCTCCAGGTTCTCATCCCACTTCTCGTTGACAACTGTCTGGCCAGGGATGAGTGTATTGTCAATGTAGGTTTCATTTGGGCGGGGGGTGTCTGGTCGTTGAGTTTGAGAGCTTGGAGGAATAGGACAAAATTCCTTGAGGGGTGGGGATGGAGGGGGAGGACCCATCCTGGGATCATAGACAGTACCAGCGGTATTGCGTGCGAGATCATTGACCTTCTTGTAGAAGGGGGTCGAGTAGATCTTAGCGACCATGCGGGCCTCCTCATCAGGGGATTGTTGGGTTGACATAGTGTTTGAGTTTGTTGTAGTGAAAGTGTTGTTGTGATGATATAGTGTCTTTCTTGCAATGTGATTCTTGTGTTGATGGACCAGTACATTGGTACGGCGCCCAAAGCATCCTTATATTACCTATTCCTGTGAGCGAACTGCTCATGAATAACTATCGCATTGAGGGGATTGAGAGTGATGCGGTGGAACAGAGGACTGCATATACCATTCTGATCAGCATCTAACAACACTTCGCGTCTTATTCAGGGGGTAATTCGAAGGTGATTACATCGTTTAAACGTCAATTTGGCTGTGATTATCCTTCTAGTCGATACGAAACTCACGGCTTTCAACTCCCCGAGTTTTCATTCAGCGCAAAAAGAAGGGTCTGTGATTCGCCTCTCCAAAGTGATCCAAACCTTTAAGTCTCATTCACGGTTCAGTCGAAACTCTCCTGGTCAACTCTTGAGCTAGATTAGTTAATGAAACCGTCAATGTTGCTAATGCGTACGATTAGGGTTAACTGCGAGATCAATTGTCTGGCTAAAGCTATCGTAATAGCTAACATCACGTACTCCTGGCTGGGTATTCCTCAACGCTGCTAAGCCTATTCCTCATCTGCCAGATCCGCATCACAATCCTCGCCGCCTCACTCCCTGGTCGCCAGTCTCCGTGATTTCTTCTTCCAATCCCCTATATCCACGGCCTCGTATTCCTCTAGAATCTCACCATCTTCCATTACGTCGCCCTCCTCGAGATGCTCGTGGAGTTCCAGCATCAGCCGCTCATCGTCCATAATCACCTAAAACTCCTCGCGGACCTCGGCTGTGATCGGGTCATCTGGAAACCCAATGAGCGCCTTGACAGTGTCTGAATCAACTCCCTACTCCGTCAATCTCGCAGCCTTGTCAAACTCCTCCTTGGTCCAGGGACGTCCGAGCCGATGAGATCCCTCAGGCTTGTCCTCAAGCTCCTCTTTGGCCTTCTCCACCATGTCGGCACAGTTCTCGTACTTGTCAACGTGTTCGGGGCCGAGGACGCGGTCGACGTTCTGCTGGAAGTTGCGTTCGACGTGCGCGTTGAAGATTGCCCCATGGCCGATCTCTGGCTCGGGGGCATCCTCCTTGTTTGGGGTCTGTCGAGGCTTTGCGAATGAGTGTCTTCGGATGGAGGCCCTAACAATATCAGCGTCCCGGCGTGGGGAGGGTTGTCGTGGGGAGGGGGAGCGAGGGGGGCGAGGGGGGGGCACCCGAATAGGGTGCTGGCGGGGAGACTTCCGGGCGACAACTCTGGGGCCATGGTCTCGACGACGAGTAGGGAGGGGAGGAGGCGGGCAAGCATGCTTTCGCTGATGATCGGTCAGGTCAGAGACGCGCTTGTAGAGGGGGTTGTTGTAGAACTCCGAGAAGTCTTCCTCCTCTTCGGGGTAGTTGTGCGGAGTAGACATGATGACAAGCTGCTACAGCGAAGGATGTTTTTGCTGGGGGTAGTGTATTCTTGTGGTAATGAATGGTTGTATGTTGTGATGATTTATGAAGAATAAAACTCCAAGGAGATGTTTGTGTGTGGGTGGAAGTAGAAGTTTGAGCTCATCCCGTCTTATTGTGGTGATGAGATAATGTTCAGGGGAGTAGATGATTCATCTTGCTGTTCTGCCACTACCCGCTCTGGCAGTGGCAGCTGCGATGCCCTCGCTTTTCGCGAGGCTGCACACAAGGCTGCCAGTGGCTCGATCAGAGTTCAGCCGTCAAGACCTGAGGCCTGAGGATAGAACTCTAAGCTTTGGCACTGGCGATGGTCAACCTTCAGGTGCTGGGTGATGAACTACCTATGCACTGAAGTCAATCTGGCCCAGGAAGCAAGAAGCCTTCTAGTATTAGCTAAAGATCCTGCACAAACTGGTCTAAAAACTTGACGAGATATACTTAACTTACCCAAAGCTTGTCATCACTTGGAAAAGGGGTCTGAGGATTTTCTCCAGGAGCTTCTTCTGTTTGGGAGTCATTCTTTGACACAAAATTAACATTAAACCGCCTGCGCTTAAATATCAGATCGCTCAACATGCAAGTATATGTCCCCTACTCCTCCATCCCTGCTCCTCTCCCTTTTCATCATCGCAACACTTGTCTTGACCACCTTCTCTATCGCATCACCACCACACACGGCGACAGCAACATTCCCAGGAACATTGCCGACCGCTGTTCTGATGAACGTCGCGATCTCGGGTCGACCCTCTGTGTGTTCAATGGCCGAAGCATGTGCCCCATCGAAGTCCATGTCCATCTCCTCCTTCAGCAACTGTTCCTCCCTACCACTCTCCGAAGAGGCACGGGAGTCTATTGAGAAGCGCTCCAGTTCAACACTTGGGCCTCTCGGCTCTTCGATCAATCTTTCGCGACTTGCGTTCGCGTCGTCACGAAGAACGGCATCGGAAACGGTACCGCCGCCCTTCGTTACCGCGACTTGAACATTCACCGAAATGCCCATCTCCTTCGCCCTCGACAGCACACGTGATATGCGCTGAAGATAGGGCTCCGCATGCGCCCTTCGACGAACAATATACAAAGCATTGATCTTGCGAACACACCCCGGCGATTGCGTCGAAAGTAGATCCTCGAGAACAGGCGTGGTGAACGATCCTCCAGTTGACGCAGCGACAAGAACAACATTCTCATACTGCTTCCAGTTGGGCGTCGCACCAAAAGGCCCTGTAAGCATAACCCTCATGCTCCCATTATCACCCCTCAATCCCGTCCTCCTCGCCCAATCATTGAGGTCCCTCGTCAATCCGGTCTTCGTCTTGATCGTAAGCTGAACATTCTGGTTCTTGCCTTCAGAGTCCAGAATATTAGCAATCGTAAACGGATGCGGTGTCTCCCATCGGAAAGTCGGCAACCAGATAAGAACATGCTGTCCGGGCTTCCACTTGAAGTCAACATTTCGAATAGTCATGGTGGTTAATTCGTCGTCAACTGCTTGGATACTGGCGTCGTATGCGTATCTCACAGATGGATTCCCCGAAACCCGAAGCCGCAGGTTCCGCCAGATCGGATTCGCCGAGCGTGTCACTACATCGTATGCAAAAACGCCCACGGCGCACCAGATGCTAAAGAGGTGATGGTCTGGAACATGGAGGACCAAAAAGACGAGAAGTAGTACGACTGAGATGATATGCTGTACCACGAAGAGTTCGTACTTCATACGTCGGAAGAAGGGCAGCGTCGACACAACCGTCCAAGCCAGGATGAACCAAGCTCCAATTCCCGGTAGTACCATCTTGACGGTCTTGATCTCGGTCCAGAAGAAGCTGGCGGCTAGCCATTCCCATGCGAAGAAGCCGCCGTGGATGGTTGCGCTTGCGAAGAAGACCCTTGACGCCCATCTGTGGAACCAATTGAGCCTCTCGTACGAAGTTCCGAGTAACAGACCAATTGGGTTGACGCGTACTGCTAGGAGGAAGGGTAGCGAAGTCTGTGTCGCTGCTATCCAAGCTGCGCGAAACGCAATGCGCTCGTGGAAATTGGCATCGTGGTGTATGGACTTGTATGTTACAAGACCCGCCACGAACGCCGTGTACGTGACAACGACAATTGTCTTGCGAACTGGCAAAGTCGCCGACCGAACTGGAAGTCGAAATACCCTTGATGCCAGAGACTTCGGCGCATCAACCAATTTCTCTACTGTCGAGAGTGAGGTATCTGAACTGGCTCCAGCATCTCTTCTCTTTATGCTATAATGTCTCAGTCTTATTCCCCCGTTCTTTAAGTCAACATACCGTTGTTTAGCGATAAAAATAGATATTAACCGCGAGACAGAGCCAATTATCAACACCATCGCCAAGACATACCAGTAAAGGCACGCGAGAAAGTGCTGCCTCACGGAATCCTCACTCTGATGCCCATGGCCGTGGCCATGCTCCTCCTCCTCTTCGTGACCGTGTCCATGACCGCCGTGTCTTCTTAACAAATCCATAACGATAACATAGAGAAGAGGAGGAAGTGAGATGGCTCGTGTTAGAATGAGAGCTAGCTTGGTCAACAGGGTAAGGCTAGATTACGTGATGCTAAATCTCCGGAAGTGCCGGGTCGTAATAGGTGGAGAGAGGAATCTTGCTCAAATGGACTCAGCCACGATGAGTCTGGAAGGACATTGACGATGAGCGACTACATTATTTGGGCTGTGTCCAATTGGTAGAATCATCTTCTGCATTGAGACGGCTGAACTTAGTCTCAGTTTTGTGATGATGCTATTTTGGGAGCATTACCCTATACCGTTGTGGTTTGAAAGAGTGTTTACGAGGTGAAGTGAGGACTGAAGCTTTCCGAATAATGTCTTGTCGGCGATTGGATAGCTCGTATACGGCGTCCAGCAGGGTACACCGAGTATCTAACTTGCTTGGGGCCATTGTGCAGTCCTCGATAATGAGCAAGAAGAGTTTAGACCACAAAATAGATGCCAAAATAAAGTCATTAAATAATCCACTAATTTCACACCAACTTTGCCCAAATTCTTTTATCGCTTCAGATGGAGACGTCAAGCTCTTTGACCTCTCCTTAGCAGTATGCTGAACAACATCATTGCGGTCAAGGCAGTTTCCATTAACTGGTCGCCTGGAACATTCGGCATCTTACGACAGGGTAGCATTCACGAATGGGAATACGTTGACCAAGCCGAGACACCAACCCCCAAGACCCCTCGCATCTCCCGTAATTTTCGCAGTATGCCAATGTTGCCATCATGACTGCTGACTCTGCTTCATGGTCAAGGCCAAGATGCCCAGAAAGCCGAGACCAACGACTTCGTGATCTGTAATCTATGCCCATTGTACTCGTAATATCCTCCCCAAGATCCTCACCGAATGCCATGACGCAACTCCCAAGTGCCATGGAAGCGCATTGACCGACGTCGCCAACTCAAACGTCCAACTCATCACCTGCAAGGCGTCCAATGTCTCAGCCCGTATCAACATTCTTCCCCATTCCCAATCGCCCACTGCCATTCTCAGCACTCTCTGCCGATCACCCATCCGTAACCGGCTTCACTCGTGCACATGACCAAGCCACCGATCGTCAAGGTGCATAAACAGCGTCACATTCTAAAAAGACATGTGAAGTTCAATTTTCGCAATCAATACGACTTCATTGGTTCCGATGTCGGGCGTGTCAACTTGTCTTAGCCAGTGGGGCTTGAGGAAGAGATAGGCGTTTATAAAAAGAAAGGGTTTTAGAACATGCAGTGATTTGTTGGTGGTTGGAGATTAACTTGCAGCTTGGTCGAGGCACAGCTCGTAGGTGGCTGCTGGGTGTTCGTTCCTGGGCGTGGCACCCCAAGAACCCCCAAAGGTTATCATGTGCAACACGAGATCACTCTTCCACGACGAGGAATGGTCATGCAAAAAGAGGGTGTTGTCGTTTTATTGCATCAGATGCACAGAAATCTGATCTGGCTGAAATCCCTCGGCTGCTCTGCGCATCTTATCTTTCACATGCTGCGAATTACACTGATGATAAGTTCTCGATGATTCAGGCACAGGCACAGGCACAGGGACAAAATGAGTTGTTATGCATTGGATCTTCTATTTCTGGGGGGATCCTACTGTATCAACAAGTTTCAAGCGCTCGCCAAGGCCTTTACCCCATTCACGATTCCTCTCGTAACAGAACCCCATTTTCAGCGACGGCGTCAAAATACCTTAGGCCACGGGAAGACCCGGCGTACAAAGGAAAGAAAGAGGTCTGTGTTTCAGGCGCTGGGATCACCCCCGCGATTCGAGTGAGTGAGTGATTTTAGGCGCTCTGTGAAACTGGTCTGTGACTGCTGAATCATAAGCAAGCTGATCAGTGCGAAAAAGAACGGACGAAAAATGAATGAGACCTTGGATGATTTGCATATCAGGTTCAGCTATTGACGGGTCGACGTATGCAGACATGGATGAGTTATGTATGCATCGGTACATGTATCTGTGTCCCACTTGATGTTTGACACGTGGATACCATGAAGCATAATAACCTTGAGACTGTGATCATGAAGACCACTCAGTAGACACTGTGAATACATTATTCAGCTACCGTGGTAAGGCTTCAAGTCTTGTGCAATCCTACAGAGAAACAAACAGAGCACGGCGTTAAGAGAAGTGTAAACACCAGCGGACGAACCGACAGGACAGACAGAAAAAAAGGCGCAGCAACGTGAGAGCGGGCCGCCCAAGAGCCAAGTCCCAATTAACCCCTGTCGCTCGCCTGCGTGACGTGGGACCAACCCTGCTAGACCCCTTCTAACTCGTTGGTGTCAAACGAAATGGAGGTGTAGTTAGAGGCAAAAGAAAATATCAGTCCCTGCAGGCCAGATCGATTAGACTGCTTAATCTTTTCGGTATGTTTGTT
This sequence comes from Fusarium verticillioides 7600, assembly GCF_000149555.1. NCBI lineage: Eukaryota > Fungi > Ascomycota > Sordariomycetes > Hypocreales > Nectriaceae > Fusarium > Fusarium verticillioides. The sequence goes on along the minus strand of NC_031680.1, from coordinate 3,204,346 downwards.
CCGTAACCCGCCGACTTGTGCTGCTCCTGAGCTGGTGAAAACAGAGGCTAGAGGAGGGGATGAATAGGTACGAGATACTGTACAGAGACACTAGAGACGGGCATCATGCCGGGCCACCCCCCAGACACTCGGACTCTCGTTTGTGTCGGGGGAGACAATGATACAAGCCCATGTCTCTCATTTTCACTCTCGAGAGCATGTGAAGATGAATATCCAACACTGGTCCTACAAGCCGTCCACGTCATATGATTCCCTGCTTCACATTCCATACTTCATATACAACATCTATCCATCCATTCTTCCCAGGACCTGCACTTGACATTTTCGCTTTCTCTCGGTCCACCTCCTCCTGCAAAGCCCCATAACTTTCTTTCTCTTCTCTTCCGGTCCCGCAGCCGATCGTCAACGCGCAAAGCCGTCGTGGGTCATACCGCAACTCCACCAATTGAGTAACAAACAAGCTCCACTGGCCTGGCTAAAGTTTGGGTAAGGTGATGTTTTTCTCGTGGTGATCGGTTGACGGTTTGAGCTAACGGGATGGGCTTGAAGAGAGAAAAACAGGACCGAAGGACTAGAGCAACGCACCGCTTGAGATCGTCAAGGTCATTCGATTTGGGACTGACGACGTGTGATAGAGAAAGCCAGAACAGATTGAGAGTCAAGTAGACAAACATTCACTCATATTGCCTTTGTCTACTCTGCTCTCACTGTTCAGCTTAAGCTTATTGTTACTCATAAATAACCTCACTTCACTCCAACCCACCAACAACGCAAATACCCGGCTTTTACACCCGACATTCTTCAGTACCCATTACAAATCAATATCCACCATCAAAAACACCAACTCGTCTTGCTCGTCCTATTCCATCAACGCTATTCCTTAGGTACATGACACCACCACCGTCGTGCATATCCTTTCACCGCCCAGAGGCCAATCCAACACCCCTGGTCCCCAGCATCCCGCTTAGAGCCCCTGCTAGGGCCCTGAACTTTTCCTCGACTGGGGTGTCTTTGGTTCAACTTGGGTTAAGTTAAATAACAAGACAAAGGCAGACCGCAACTTTTGGTCTCTTGTTTTGTTTCTCCCGCAACCAGGTTTTTTTTTCGCCTTCGCTTCGCTTCACCGCGGAATAGAAGTGGAAAACACGCCTTTTCTCCTTTCTTATATATTCATTAACTTTGTCTTTCGTTTTGCTGTTGTTGGTAACTTGGACCTTGGCTGGACTGGGTCGGAGATTTGTGTCTGTCGCTTTTCGGGGGATTATTAGTAAACGGGTGCTGTTGTGAATACCCTCCACCTCATCATACACCCATTTACCTTCTTTTACTGGAACGACTCGCCACAAATTAATCTCACCTTCAATTCACCTTGCCTTATACTTCGACTGGTCAGCTTGGTATCGTCGAATGTTCGCCCATCATGGAGGAAAGGTCTGAGTCGCGAGCTTCAGGTACAACATACCATAGCTTCGCAGACACGGAGTTGTTTGAACCCATGTCTCCCCCTCGACCACCCGTCACACACGATACAACCACTCTTCAACACCTCGAGCATCTTCAGCATGAGCTTCAGCGTCAGCAGCGTGAAGCTCCGAGTAGCAAGGACTGGGTGAGAGAGCGTCGGCCTGGCACGGCAAAGATGCAGCGACAAGATTCAGGCTATGAGTCAAACACGCCCCGACGAACCTCTACTTCTAATACCTCCCACGGCGGGTCTACTATTAACAACGCTCACCTTCTTGTGGGCCGACGCTCGTCAAACGATTCTTCCAATGGTAGTGGTAGTCGTAGCGGTAGTAGCAACGGCTCAGGAGTCAGAACTCGTTTCAGAGATCGTCGCCCTTCACTCCGTCGAGCGGCAAAGACTCACCCCGTCCAACCAACACGCACATCCAACCAGTCCCTCCACCTCGTACGCACCGCAACAGCTACTTCCCCCCCCAAGCAATCAGCCGCATTCTTCCACTTCCCATCGCCAGACCCTATTCAACTCGCCGACACCGTTCCCGACCGCCGCGTGCAACCCACGCCCATCCCGTCACCTCCGCCTCAGACAACACACTACTGGACCAGCGACCGCACCCGCCGTCTTGAATACGCCGCCATCGACGCTGCGACGCGCGGTGTCAAGGGCTGGGTGATGCGGCATCTCGTGCCTGACTGTTTTGTGTCGTGCGAGAACAAGCATGTCCCGTTCGATGACGACTCGGGCAGCGTGAGAAGGTATAGACTTGAACTTGAGGATGATCATGCTGAGAAGGCGGGAGGAAAGTCTGTGCGGCGACGCAAGGGATGGAAATTCTGGCGCCGCAGAAAGGTCGATGCTCAACCTACGGCCTACATCTGAACAAACCTCAACCACGAAACAAAGAAACCCTACACCACCCGCATAACATATCGCATCGCATCGCATCGTTGGCGTTATATACCCGTTGGCTTTTACATCGAGTTAATTTTACAGAAAGAACACCTGCATGATACAAGAAGATAATGATTTGATAGCATTCGGAGCGAAAGAATGAAGGAAAGCAAGAGAATATGATCTAGATGAAGAGATGTCGCATGAAGCTTCTATTCTGGTGAGGGAAGTTATTTATTCTCTATTTTCTTTTACCTGCGCGTTACTCTTTAACAGATATTTTCGGCACTTATTACTATTTATACCATAAGCATAGTTAGTATTGTTTAAAGACAAGAATGATTTGACTTTTAGGCAAACATGTTCATGTTCAACCTCGTGAAGGTCCGTGACCCGTTGTTCTTTGTTCTCCGGGTGTTCAATAGCTTGGACCGAGCGCTATTCGCAAGGTTGGTGATGATATAATGACCGGGCCTCTCGATTGACCGCCCGATTTCTGGAATTGCAATTCCAACAGCCGATTTACAATGGCACAGCCGATCTGCAAGAATCAGCCCATGATGCTCATCTCGCCGAACGAAACGCCGGCCACGAGCCGCTCCGCCTCCGAGGGCGCACTCCGGAGGTCAGCTTCGGAGCCTTGTCAAACGATACTTCCGATCCGGCGCAAATCCCTGGAAATGGTGGTGCCGCTGGCTAGGGAGCAGGACAATGATCGAGAGGTAGAAAAAGTACCCATGAGTCTGGCGAGGATTGTTGTGAATATGCAGGAGCATTACACGGCGGAGTTGGAGGCTGAGAGACAAAGAACGGGAGGCTTGGCGAGGCAGAATGAGGAGATGATGAGGAAGATGGAAGAAATGGAGAGCAGACTACAGATGCATGTTGTTCTCATGGATGGATTTGTCGGGTTCATGAGGGATGTGAAGGAGGGGAAGTTTGCAACTAGCGGAGATGCGGAAATGGAGATTGCAAAGGCGTTTGGGGGAGAGCATCTTGACGAGGTCAGACGGCTTGTAGCGGAGAACTACATGCCAGTTCAACAGAGTGTGGAGCAGCCAGCTACCGAGCCTATTGTCTTTAATGAAGAGGATGAACCTCAGGAACCAGCGCCAGCAGTCGTTCGACACGTGGGCTTTGATGAATCGCCATCGACGCCAGACCTGGAAGCACCTCCTGTACGAAGCTCTGGACGACGAGCACCAAAGCGCAAGAATCCTCCTTTGAGGCCACATCGTGAGGTGAAGCGACAAACAAGAGCGACTCTGCGGAGTGTTCGGCTTCGTAACACTTCATCATGGACTGCTATCAACGCGAGGTATTCTCCGTATGCAGGCGCTGACTTGAGTAATGGAGAGGACAAGGATCTTGACTTCACTCCTGATCTCGAAGTTGACGAGGATGACGAAGAGGAAGAAGAAGAGCAGGAAGAGGTAGAGGACGATAGCGACAGTGAGATGGAGGACATACCAAATGCCCCAGCAACACCATCACCATCTCTCTCGGACGAAGAGCTCGAAACCACAAAGACACGATACTCCGCTCCTCGCTCCGTCGCATACCGATACGCCAGCGGTCCACCCAGCCGCAAGTTCAAATACCACCGCATGCCCAAGTCTGTCGCATTAGTATGGCAAGAATGGAAACACGGCAGTAACGGAAATCCATCGATTCAGTCTCTCGAGGAAAAGTACAGCACGAGATGGCGAATGGGAACGTTGCAGGAACGCAAATACGCGAGTAATTACGTCGGTGTGAGGCAGAAAGTTGTGAGAAAGGTGGAGGAAATGTGTGAGCATAAGGGGTGGACACCGGAAAAGGCTTGTGAGATCTTGGATAGACGTGTTGATGGGAGGATGCAGTTACTCATGACGGCGCTGAGAAAGGGACAGGATCCGTTGGTGGTTATTCCGAGAAGATAGTATGTGAGTCAGCGATGTTGGTCAAAAAGACAATGAACATGAATCAGAAAATGACCATTGTGAGTGAGTAACTGAACAAGCGAACAGGCCTCATTCAGGTGTTGTTACAGACAAGTGTTCACTGGCCTGAAAGACAAACCCTTTCTTCAATGAATGGCTTCTTTGACACCCCCTGCAAAACCGACCATTGCTTTGTCTTCACCACCTGAACATTGATACACGAGCAGAACATGATCTATCATTTCACCCACAGACCTCGCTACCAATCGTTAAAAGCACTTCGCTATGCCTTTCTCTAACTTTACCAGCTTCAACTTCTTGAAGCTTCACATCACGTTACTCGCTTTTTACAATACGTTGCTCACTGTGATTAAAAGAAACGCTTCAACACCATGTGCTACATTCAGGTCATCCATATTACACGCTGCGAAACCCGCCGTCCAGCGGTCATCAACACTACTACCGGTAAAACAGTCTACCATCCGCTCGAACCACCTGGGATCTGCGAGCACAAGCGGCCATTTGGCGACGCGACGTGTCATTATCACGGCGACTGCTGCTCACCCGGACAGATCTTCTTCTGCAACGCCAAGGACCCGAGGGATATGTGTCGTGGTAGGCAGGCCTACCACATAAACATTCATCCTCACTACATGTACGAGTCCGGTGTACTTCACCAAATGGAGCCCATCGAAGACTGGCAGGCCCTCGAGATGAACACAGATGTTTTTGCCTACGAGGAGGACATTCGATATCAGTTCATGGAAGCCGGTGCGTTGATGTACGAGCTTGAGAAGGACGCCGAAAAGATTGTTGAGTATATCCTGCACAACCAGACGAGCTGTCCCGAGGAAGAGGCAGAACTATTCCTTGAACATAGCGATCTCTATGAGATGTGGAGTGAAGCGCATCACCAGTTCGTGGGATTGAAGGAGGCGTGGGAGATTCTGGCGAATGTAGGCTGTATGGAAGTCTGCCCGTCTTCTCTCCTGCGTGTCCATCCCTGGCGAGAGTGCTTCCAGGAATGTCCCACGCTACAGAAGGGGTTTCCGCAGTTTACTTATGTTCCATTTTCTTGGCTCGACAATGTTGAGCGGCAGGATGATCTTCTACGATGTCATCCGTATTACTCTCAATACCAGCCACCAGCTCGTCCTGAACCACGTATCAAGGAAGATGCGCTGTGGACAGCGCCTGCGCCATATGGTGTCGATCCGGGTTTCTCTGAAAAGACCTTTGCACGGGATCCGAAGACTCAGAAGGGGTTTGAGGTGCTGCCGTATCCAGGAGAATGGGCTGAGGTGTTTGAGGACAAGGCTCGACGGATCGCTCAGATGAAGGCTGAGATTGAAGCTGAGCCTACATCGATCTCGTCGAGTTCGGGACCAGAAATTCCTCCTTGGCTCATTCCTTACGGCCAGGAACCAGATATGGGATGGAAGGACATCGATTGGCACCACTGTACTACGATTATTGAACGGCCTACGAGCCCAAAGACTCTTCCACGCAACGGAGTGATTCAGCGGGTCATGCCTCCGAAGGACAGTTACATGAACCCTAAGGACGCGCCTAAGGGTCCAACAGCTCTTCCATGCAAGGAAGAGACTCGACGCGCCAGCCCCCAATGGCGAACCGAACCTATTTCCAAGGAGGTCATACCATGGGACCTCTTCGGCAATTCTATCGAGGCTCCATGGAATGGGTACAGCTTCACTGGGACGGAGAAACCGGCAGAGCAGGAGTTTCCCCACGTCCCTTCACCAGTGGAAGAACCTCATACCATTGCACCTAAGGCGAAGAAGAGCTTGAAAAGAAAGAGTGAAGAAGATCTGGATGGTAGGATTGTAAGGAAGAAGTCGAAGGGGGTGAAGGGATGGGCAAAGCAGAAGTTGTCTTATGCCCCTTCACCAATCGGGTATTTCAAGATCTCTGCTCGTAAAGCAGTGGGGACGCTGAAGAGAAAGAGTGAGGATGATTTGGATGGGGGGATTGAGAGAAAGAAGGTGAGAGTTTGTACCGTTTGAGGAGCTCACGGATTGGGCTTTGGGAGTTCTAGGAGTTTAGGGTCTAGGAGTTAAGAGTCAAGGAAGTATGGTGTTTTGGAGTCACGGCGTTTGGGAGTTAAGGAGTTTGGAGTTGTGGCGTTTATAAAAGGTTATAGAAGTGCTTGGGCACAGATTATGAATAGGAAATAAAGAAGGAGAGAAAAATATGAGACTTTAAATCGTGAGAAAAGTGATTGTCTTGATTGATGCTTAACTGATGCAAATACTGATTATCGTTTGCTTGTTGGGCTGTTTGAAGCTGGTGACCAGACCAGTTTCCTCATCCCTCTCGACACCACCACCGATAACAATCCCGTTTGCACGGCGAGGAAGACTCAGCAAACCCTTACCGACAGCGTTATAATCCCCAAAGAACGTATGAGCGCGAACATCAGAACCGGAGGTCAGTCCATGTCCCAGAGTCGCCCCCCACATATCTCCAACACGAATAGCATGCGCAGAAGAACTAGCATCGCGCTCCAGCAGAACAGAGTAAATATATCCAGTATACATCACAACGCCAATAGCTTCGTTGGCGGGAAAGTTCCAGCGCTTTCCATCACAAGATACAGGATGCCACGGTGTGACGAGAATCTTACCCACGCGACACAGGATCTCACTCTCAACGGGGGTCTTGAGAACCATGGCGACACGGCGTGAACCAAGAGGTGTACGCACCTTCATACCACGTCGAAGTTTTCGGATCTGTACTGTCCGGCCGGAAGCGAGTGTGACGACTGTAGAGCCTGCGAAGCAGACGCCGCGGGAGTTACGATAAGAACTCATGCTGAAGCCTGTCATTGAACCATGTGAACGGCCGCCGCCGCCTCTAGAGTGCACGTGTCGCGAAGGTTCGGGGGCAGGGAGATTATCGAAGATTTGGTCAAGTGCGTCGCGGCACGAGATGAATAGAGGACTCTCAGTGCTGTACTGAAGAGGGCCAGGGTCCTTGAAAGAGTTGCAGACCTGACGCGCATGGGCGTTGAGGAGAGATGGGAGGAAATGGCACCCCCATCTGTTAAAGTACTCTTTGCTTTCAATTGCCATGGAGACTTGACCTTGGGGTTCATCGGCTGATACGTCTTGCATAAGAGACTGGTTCTTCTCGTCGTTGAAGTTCTTGGCGGGAAGGGTATTGATCCAACTTCGAAGCTCTTCGCGCTTGTTCTTCATACCCCGTGTGATACCGTGCTCACCATCTACACCAATAGGAAACATGGTCGAGATGAAGTTGCAGATTAAAGATCTAGATTCATGGTATGCGATCTCGAAGGCAGGTAGATCGCTGTACTCAAGGATGCTGCGCTGATTGCTCGCCATAGGAATAAAGTCAGCGTCTTTTGATAGCATTGACTCGAGAACCTTGCGGCTCTTGAAACAATCCCCAGGCTTGACGTATGTCAAGTGCGCATCGACAAGAGCCCGAGTGGGATTCTCTTCACTCAAGAACTCAAGCTCCTTGAGACCATTAGTGCTGAGGAAGATATCGCGAGACTGTCCAAACTGCAGATTCCCAAGGCTTATCGTAAGTTCAGCCTCGCTGTCTTCCGAATCATTGGCAAACGCGGGTACGATCTGGTCCACGGACGGCCCCGTTGTCTCGTACAACTCCAGAGGCCGGGAGTACGAGAGTTTGAGAACGGCGCGAGTTGCGAATGTACTTTGGAGGTTTGCGACAGCGTGGACGAATACTGTCCCGATCATACCGGCGTCGGGGATGAAGGCGTAGTTGCCGCCGCCAATCTCGGCGATAGACTTGAGGAGCCCGGAGCGGAGACTGTAGCCGAAGCCGAAGGTGTGGATTGAGGCTGGGAGGGGTCCCATTGCGCGGATCTTGGGGACGAAGCCTGCTGCTGGGTTCCTGTGAAGGTGAGTATGTGTGATTGAGAGGAGATGAAGGGGGACTTACATGTGGTTTGGCATGCCGTCGGTGAGGATCATGATGGCAGGGACGTTGGTAGATGACTCCCCGGTGTTGAACAGCTTGATGCCTTCAAGCAAACCCTGCCAGAGATTGGTAGCATCGAGAGGTTTCATGCTCTTGACATTCTTCAGCGATCGAGCTTTGTTCTCTTTGTTCATGGGAATAAGAGGTTGAAGGACTTTGGCCTTCGAGGCAAAGGTCACAATACCGAGACGATCATTCTCATTCATTGACTCAATAATAGTAAGCGCAGCATGCTTTGTCAGGTCAAGAACGGATAGACCATTGCTCTCGTCACTTTCTCCTGGGACAGGGGCTGCAGAGACCATGGATCCAGAGACATCAATTACAAGGACGATATCGCAAGGGACATGGGGGATCTTGACGGATGGTTCCTTTGGGGGTTCTATCTTGACCAAGAGACCTTTTCTGTCTGGTACAGGCTCTAGACGAAGAATCGCATCTTTGTCAGAGATGGTCCCGATGGTTTGAACTTGGTCCTTTTCGGGGTCTTCTTTAGGGGTCTCATCATTGGTGTTCTTAGAACCACTGACGAGACTGCGAAAGATGGGTACTCTCTGCATATCATCAGTTATAGTAATCCTTATAAGACTTGTTAGTACTTACAACCATTATGAGCTATTATTACCGTGTCAAACGAATGCGAGATCTCACAGAGACTCAGAGAGATTAGGAGAAAGAGTTGAGATGCTAAGTGTAAGCTGACCAGGCAGCGAAAGCTAGTATTTAATAAGTAGCATGATTCCCAGTGAATGCCAATCTTATGGTCCTACAGAAGGATTTGTATGAGTCTGACCGATTGTATGTAAGCTAACACCCATGTCACGATCCGCCCGTCGTACCGAACGGACCACACAGCACGCCAAGGTAATTCGCCAGGCAGATTGTTATGGCCGCATGGATACGGAGAGAGTAGCATTGGCACTAACAAAGAAAGGTAGCTATTGGGGAGACAAATGTCTGCCTTGATATGGCACCAGATTGTCGGATCCCTTTTGCGGGCGAAACAGTGTTTCATGGGCTGAGCTGGTGGGCCAAGGCAGACATGATACTTGCCCGAAACAGGTAAGATTTTTGTGAGGAGGGGGCTTGTGGTTGGCCGTAGTGGCACATGGCGGACTGCGAGGCATCTCCAATCTTGCGGGGTAGACTTGGGATTGCGTGCGTGTATGAGGCTGAGGGTCAGCAATAGAAGCTTGGACTTGGTTATTGGGACTATTGATTTGTCTAAAATTGGATTTTTAGAGATAGTGGCAGGCTCATGGGTTGTATGTTTGTCAGGTTTGTTGCCTTGCGAAGGAAGCAAGCTCTGTTTATTAGCAAGTTCCGATCAAAACACCCATGTCAACTACACTTGAAGTCGTGATTGTTGGCACCAGTGATTGCTCTTATAGTCACAAGCCCAAAGCCTGGATAGAAGCACGAGCTGAAAGGATGTTTTCGATTCTATCCCTAATGAGGAGACGCGCAGCCACGGTGTCCTGTTGTGCAAATGATGTTCGTTCTTCATCTTAGTTGGTTTTGTCGTAGATACCTGACGTTTAGTCCAGAACATTTTCGTCCTATGAGAACACAACCATGGTCGCTGTAAATAATCGACTTCTTATTCGCGGATGCGACCAGGCATACACATAAACAAAAACCCAATAGTACCTAGCCAGGCTGCAGTTCTGCTCGTTGGGCAGAGTGCTACAACTGTTGGTGTTTTTTGCAAGTGGTCACCCTATACCATAAGCTCTATGAGTTGGCGGCTTGGATACATACAGATTGAGAAATATGAGATATGATCCCGTCGCAAATCAAAGTGCATCGGAAACAAGGCACTTCATGTAGCGTTGATCAAGTATATGAAAGGTGTGATCAAAAGACCAGCTGGATCAAATCGATAAAGTTATTTCTACAGCTCCATCCAAGCCAACCAACTTCTACGCTTGGCTTGTAGCCAACACAAGTTTGGGCCTAAAGCTCCCTTCTCTTATCTTCCATACTTCTTCCTTCTATAGAGATGACCATTGTCGCTTTTACATACATTTTACGAATATTCTTGAGGCTCTCGGATTAATTAAGGTCTTTTTTAAGCATCGGCGGACTCCGAATATTATAGTGGATCCGTCCAGCGATGATGTGGAGATGTCAAAAAAATTGCCTGAAGATCCCAAATTCTTGCAGGCGCGGTTGCCTCGGCCCTACTTTTTTTTTATTTTCCTTCTTTTCCTTCTTCTTCCTTCTTCCTCTTGGGCATTAATATCTCTTCATCTGTCCCCGTCGCAACTCTCTTCATTCCTTTCTTCTATATACTATATTACGCTCCGTGCGACGTGTAAATACCGCAAAAATGGTTGAGAAGCTCTACGTCACATACAACGATGTAAGGAGAATTTACCCCGCCACCCCGCCTTGATGATGGGCTGTGATGCGCATCATGAAAAGTCTAGCGATGCGACAGTATCGCCAGCTTGATGGAACACTGTTTGCTGGATACAGAACAGCTGTAGCAAACAACCCTCTATCACCGGCTATGGCACAAAATACACAAATGGTCGGCTGCTGACGTGCTTCACAGGTGCACAAGATGTGCCAAAAGTCCGCTGAGAAGCTTCTCGCCGACTTCCAGCCCCAGCTTCTGATCGCCATCGGTGGCGGTGGTTATGTTCCCGCTCGAATTCTCCGATCTTTCCTCAAGAGGGCCGGCTCTCCCAACATCCCCATCCAGGCCATCGGTCTCTCCCTCTATGAGTCTCTCGGCAACGATGAGGTCGAGGCCCCTGGTACAAAGGTCACCCGAACACAGTGGCTCGACTTGACCGCTCTCGGCGAGATGCAGAACCTCGTCGGAAAGCGAATCCTTATCGTTGACGAGGTCGACGATACCCGAACAACCCTCGAGTACGCTGTCAAGGAGCTTGAGAAGGATGTTGAGATCGCTCGTCAGCGCATGGGCGCGGACGCTCCCGCTCCCAAGACCGAGTTCAGCATTTTTGTCCTCCACGTATGTAGCACGATACTGAAATCACAAGCTCAAACTAACAAATTTTTAGAACAAGGACAAGCCCAAGAAGGGAAAGCTCCCCGATGATATGCTTGCTACCCGTTACTCCGCTGCCGAGACCGTCGGCGACGTCTGGATCAACTACCCCTGGGAGGCCATCGACATCGACGAGCATGACAGGAACGCCAGCCTGCAGACCAAGAGCAACTAAGTGTTTTCTGAGAATTCGGAGTTGGGAAAATGGCGCACAGATTTAAACGAGATATCATATACTTGATGAATGAGATTCCTGAACTATCGGTTCAAAAGATTATCTATACAATGATGCCACCCAAACAGCACCAGACACGAACTAGTTCGAGCTGCAATGCGAAGGAATCCTGCGCCTGCTAACATCTAACACACCAGATACCCGATTTCCGGTCGCCTCCTTCCAGTACTTAAGACTTAACTTTTTCAGTTCATCTCGTCTATCTTGGACCCGGTTCCCAAGAAAACTCAAGCCTAAGTTCATCACAAGTATCTCGCGGGAGATAAGGGACGGGTAGCGATCGATGTATTCCGGCGAGTCCCGTGACAAGATATTCTCGCTCGCGAGAGCGTACGCTCGGATGAAGCTCTCGTAAGAACACATCTTCAGCTCCCACTTTTCCCCATCGGCTTTGTCTCGCGGCAACGGAGGTCGCGGCCATACTGTATTGTTATACACAGCTTCGGCCATGGCCTTTGTTTCGTCTTGGCCTGGCTGCAGAGGCTTGCAGTCGCCAAAGTCGGTCATCCACAGCCGCGTATGACCTTTCTTATCGGGTGCAAGATAGAACTTGACCCCAGCTGCATCTAAGTTGCACCTCCAGTGGAGTATTGCAAGAGATACGCCCATCTTCTCACACCACAATTCCAGGCGTTGCTCTGTCTCGTGCTTGAGCTGGTCGAGATACACGGGGCGGGAGAGGAGTCTTGTGCTTAGGGGCTCGTCTGGAGGTGCCATCATGCCGAGATGAACTCGAAACCTGACGTTTGACAAGTTCGGGTCCTTTTTGACTGACTCTCGAATACTGGAATCAACAAATGTGCGGGCAAGAGCGCGGACTGTGGCTGGTTGGAAAGGCGGAATAAAGCTGGTAACGTATCCCGCTGTTGCGATATCTTGTCCTTCATGATCATGATAGATAACATCGGACACGAAATCTGGGATATAGGGCGATCTAGGCCCTTGGTATCGATCGCAACGGCGATTGAATTTGCCCTTGTCACGGCGTCTCGGTCCTGTGCTTATTTCGAACGCAGGATCATCGTGTTGGTCATAAAATTTCCGTGTCGCTTGTGTCCATGAGAGATCCATTTGCTTTACGACCAACATATGGTTTTGCACCTCTCTCTTGATAGCCTCGGGATTGTCAGAAAGTTTAGCGGCATATGTTACGCCTCCGACTTGGACTTTGTGGATGTTTGAGTTGTTGTGGCAGGGTAGCTTTGTGAGTTGGTATTCCGCTGCATCCCAGGGTTCCCGGAGGCGCCAGGAGGAGCCATTGTACGAAGCGAGCTTTCTGGGGTCACAGTCGTACTCTGTGCTGAGAGCATATTTGCTGACTCCTTCCTGTGTATTAGTCGTGTTGTCTTCTTGTGCGAGTAGGGTAACGACGTGAGGAAGGCGGTGCTTTTGAGTGCTTGCCATGGTGTTATGGGGAGCCTCTGCTTCAACAGCTGTTCTAAAAAGGTTGTTGAGGTTTCGCGGTGTCGGAGCGAAATGAGTTGCTCGTGCTTCAGGATAAACGCCCTGAGGATGGTTGTGAATCGCGGAGGCAGAAAACATTAGAGGTTCAAACAGAACGGCAATGGAAGCGGGTCAGCGCAAGTCTTATACGCCAGGCTCAAAGTTTGCGATACCAAACTGCTCCCACTTTAAAAGTTTATATAATATATAGTTTCTTGTCTATAGTCTAATCGTCAACTCTATCATCCAAACCCCCAATGAGTAAAATGAAAACAAGGGGTATAAGCTTTTCCATCATGTCTCAGCCCAAATAACCATTCCAACTCACGCTTCACTCAGCTCTCCTTGGTGCCCTCACTCTCATGCCTCTTCTTCAAAAGCTTCTCCGTCTTCATGAACTCTCTAATCCCAACTGGCAAATCCGCATACAGCTCCTCGTCCCAAAAGTCCTTTGCGATCTTGGCCTTGCCAACCTCTGGCGCAGCCCAATTCGACTCTGACCCTCCACCGTCCGAATCCATCGAGCCTTCGTGTTTTCTCAGCGCAGCTTGTGCCTCTGCGTTCTTGAGCTGCCACTCCTCCAGTTCATCGCGATACTGGTCATACACGCAGTTCACACAGCCGCTCATGCAGCAGTTATCCGGCTCAACGGGCTTGGGCGGTACGAGCACGCCGGCTATGTATGTCGTTTTTGCTTTTCGCGCTGCTAGGCGTTCGTCTTTATCTGCGGAGCCGAAGAGGCGTGAGCCAAAGACCAAGCGTGCTTTTTCTTCTGGTGTTTGCACTGCGGTTTTGGTGGGGAACTCGGATTGCACTGAGGGGTCTGCTGTTTTGGGAGGGACTTCTGGTTTGTCGATTGGGATATGAGACGGGTTGTTGAGAATTACTTCGTAGTATGGGCCGAGGGAACTGCGCTGCGGCCAGTCTTCAGTTCGATTTGGTGTGGCGCTGACGATGCTTCGTGAGGGTATTAACGGTCGTAGCCGAGGTAGTAATCTGGACGGTATTGACATTGTGAATCGGCGCTGTTAGGCGAGAGGGGATTTTGGGTGCTGAAGGAGGAGGAGGGCGGGCGGAAACGTGAGGAAGTTGGGTTGGTAATGCAAATAGCGAGAGCCGAGAAAGTTGGTGTTGAGGGTCGGAAGTCCGTCATTTTCGCCTCGGACGTCATCGGCTGGGGTCACGCTAGCGAAACTGGGGTGCGTGGGGGCGGAATGAGCCTCTTGAACTTTGGCGATAACTTCAGAGTCACTCCCGGTAGAATTTCAGAAAATGGCTTTCAATTCATGAATCATCTTCTTGAAACTTCGAATAGACCCCCACTGATTCAATATGCACCAGGTGCCTTGAAGGTCCTCAAGCGCTCGCAATAATGGAAGAAGCACGTGATCCTTCAATAGGCTCGGTTGTTGATTTTCCTGGGACAGTTGCTGGCTATGTAATCACTATTTAGTTAAAGTTCTTTTGACATCGGTGTAAGATCGCAACTTAACCACTTCGTCTCCGGCCTTTATACAGTCAATTTGAGCTCTCAAAGTCCATGGACGACGCTTGTGTAACCTCAATCCACATTTGGCATCGCGAAAACAATTTGCCCGTTTCGGTAAGCGGTGAGGCCCACTTCCTTAGACGCGACAGGGTCATCCAAAGTAAACACGAACCAATGCGACCACCAATTATCGACAAGACCATCCAACATCGCCAAATGTTATAACCAATTTCCTCAAATCACCCAATAATCACATACAATGGAGGAATCTGCACCAAAGCGGAGGCGTACTTCGCCGCGCACTTCTCTCAATGTCGGCGCAACTGAAGAACCCGCGTCACCACAAAGAAGACGGCCATCATACGCATCACCCACCAAAGCAAGCATGTCACGAAATAACCCCGAGGCCTTTGAGCGCCGACGATCAAGATCACCGCAGAAGTTACCGAGCGCACGAGCTTCCGGTCAATTTAGCTTTGATAGTCCTTCGGAAGCTCTTGCAGCGCGCTTAGCGACGAGTAGGATTGTTAGCGATGCTCCTACGCCTACGCGCCCTGAGGATACGACACCAGGATCGATTAGACGTGTAGGTGGAGGAATGGCTTCTGCTGCTAGGAGGACATCTTCGAGAGCGGGTACGAGCGCGGAGGAAGATGACTTTAATCCATTTCGGGGGAAGGTCTTGAGAAGATCGCCGCAGGCTGGGATTAGGATGGATGTTGATGCGCCTTCTGCTTCGATGCCGCAGCCTGAGTTGCCGCCTGCAATCGAGGCCAGTTCACCTCCTGCGCCACCCGCGTCTATGCCGGAGCCTCAGCTTAGATTGCCTTCGGATGGCCCGATGGAGGAGCCTGAGGAGAACACTCCCATTCAGTCTGAGGAGCTGGCACCTGCTGAAGAGACGTCACCAGCGAAATCCCCGTCAGCGGCTAGAAGTCCGTCACCAGCACGGTCGTTTTCTTCGTATGATCTCGAGATTCCAGCGCGGTCTTCATCTCCAATCAGATCACCGTCCCCAGCTCAAGCTACAGCAGCGCCAGAGCCAGAAGAGGAGGAAGAACCGGACGGAGAGCCTAAGCAAGGCGTAGAACCAGAAGCGGAGCCAGAACAAGAATCAGTGTCAGATCTTAATCCCGAACCCCAGCCTAATCCCGAACCTAAACGAGACTCTCCCAGCCCACCACCACCTTTGCCAGATTTCTCATCCTCGCCCCTGCCAGCTTCAATGCCGCCTCCAAGGATACCAACATTAGTGCAACCGAACTCGCAAGACGCCGCTCCATCAGCTTCACAACCAGTACCTCGACTACCGCCACGCGACACAGGACCACGAAAGAGCTTCCAGAACAGCCCAGTCAGATTCCGCGAGTTCTCACAGCAACGGGACTCACCACTTGGCAAACCGCCTTCGCGTCTGTTGGAGAAGCCAAGGAAGAGCTTCGCTCAAGCGGGGTCAGCGTTCAGAGAGCCACCAGCTGTTCAAACCAGCGCTCCAGAGGCTAGACAACCCCGGGCTTTTGATCCAGATGCAGAGAAGAAAAAGGAGCGGGATAGAGTTCAGAAGGAGATACAGGACTTGAAGAAGGACCTTGAAATTGCCCGAAAGGAGAATGAACGCATTCGATTGATGCAACAGTCTGGTCGCATACTTGCACCGACAAATCAAGACGAGGTCATTAGCCTTATCGAACGTCACCTGATGTCTACTGGCACAGAACAGAGCAAAACAGCATCGCAGCAGTTACTACAAGCGGCGCTAAATCCCGCTGCTCTGTTGCCTTTCAGCAAGCCAACAGCCCCGGTGGTCCGACCATCGGTTGAGGAGAAGCAGCCTGACATCAAGTCACATCATCCCGTGGCCATGACAGCGACAGAGGAACTGCCCTACCTTGAGCTTTTTACACCATTCTTGATGACATCCAATACATCCATACTACCAGAGGCTGAAGGAGAGCCACTGAGGCAGCATTACTCGATTGCACTTCGATCACGCGAAATACCAGGAATCTTTACAGCCAAGATTGAGATGATAGTCAATGCCACAGAGCTTACAGTTCTCGATCTCGACGTTACAGCCTTGGAACCAGCTGCAAAGTCTGAGCTCGGTCCTTTCATTCGCAAGATCTGTACAGGTGACTGCAACCGTTCCATGCAACGCAATATCGGTATCCTATCGTGGGCCATGGGTGAGTGGCTTCGAGTCGCTATCGATAGAGCAGACTTTTGGTGCCAGTTGGAACAAAGTCTGGGCTCAAAGGACGGTGTATCGGAGGCTGCAGCTCGAATGAGGTCAAAGAAACACAGACGGAGGCGGGACAGTGGGGAGGACTCGGATGAGGACGAGCCGACACGAGTAGAATCTGTCAAGAAAGCAGACCTCATTCGCTATTTGGGCCAGCAACACTTCGATATATCAGTTCCGTACGGCGATGCAGATGAGTCTGGCGCAACTGTACGACTGGGATGGAAGACCGAGTTTGACTGGACTGGAGAAGCGCAAACCAGACTTTCCGTCTTGGTAGGCGCTCCAGGAAAATGTGAGTACATACTCGACTACTTTGATGTAACCAATTACTGACGATCACAGGGCACCAAACAGACGAACGAGGATCACTTGCAAAGATCCCCAAACTTTTTGAAGAACTTGTACACGGCCATGAAGAGCCCGAAACAGCTGTACGAACAATTGTAGCACTCATCGCCGGCGAGCAATCATGATAGAGTTCATATAGATGGCAAACCTCACAAGGATAGGCGTATGATGTGTAGAATTCCTCTGCGCAGGTCGCAAGAACAAGATACCAGATTATTGTAATTAAAATTTTGTAACCTCATCCACCATTCCCCGTAGCCCTTCTATAGCCGTTTAGATCATCGTACGTGGGTGTGCTTTTCGCCAATTTAGTCGACAGTGACGCCGAGCTGTCGGAGCTCAACCTTGGCCTGCTCAATCTCCGCCGTGAGCTCCTTGTGTGCGTTGGGGACGTCGTTGAAAGTAAGGATGCCGAAGCCGAGACGGAAGAGGAGGTATGCGCCGAAGGAGACGAGGGCCCAGAAGGGGAGCTACAATGCCGCCGATTAGATAATTGAAGTTTGGAGTGTCTGTTTAGGGGGTGTCATACCACAGGGACGATCTGCTCCTGGATCAGAGGAGGAAGGGGGATGAGCTCGAGGAAGAGCGCAAGGTAGAGCTGCACAGCGTTAGTTCAATTCTCCCGAGATTACAACGGCAAACGTACAGAAGAAACCAAGAGGGCGAGAGAAATGGTCTGCTGAGCGCGAGTCATCTTGGCGGTTCTTTTTTAAGGAGCGTGGTGTTGGAATGAGCGCGGGGGAGGAACTGTGATGGTATCGTGGTGCTTGAGGAGACGTGTCAGGGGTGCGCGTTGTTAGAGCTGTTTGGATGACTAAGATTGTGTTAGGTAAGCACTCGGATATCAACCTATCTACCCTACATGGAAAGCTCCTGGTCAAGGGATGAATAGCAACTTATTATTTTCTTAAAATGTTATCAAGTAATTGAAAGAGATTCGTATCTCTTCATTGACACTATTTTTGAAGGTTATGTCGGTTCTAATCAGATTAATAAAAGACTGGTTTCACGAAACCGATCGACAGGTAACGACGGGAGCCTCCTTCCCGTTCCATCACTACTTCCTTCCGCTTTCCTTGATTAAGTTCTGTCCGTAATAATGGCAACTTTTCACCAGTTGCCGGCCGCACTTTGATTCAACCCATCAACCTTCATCAACCAGAATAAACATCAACCCCGGCGTCAACGGCGTTTTTGGTCTAGCACCTTGTTTGGCAACCAACTTACGTGGACATACCCGTGTTTCTCCCGCTTAAGTCCCGAAAACCGAGTGGAACGACGCCTAGAACGCCCATTTTCCATTCGATCTCCAGCCGTTTCTCCCGCAATTTGGCCATTCAATTTACTCGATTTTGTACAGCTAAATGTATCTGAAGCCTGGTCTCAAGCGACAGTCTTGCGACTTTTGCTTTCGGCGCAAGGTCAAGTGCGACTGGGTATCGCGTGAATCCGAAGGCCATACTCAGTGTTCCCATTGTGAGTTACGGGATATAGCTTGTACGAATTCCGATGACCGTAGTCGAGCCAGACGGAGCATGCGCCGTGATGTCCGCTCTGCTGCTCGTCGAATCTCATCCAGTCCCGATGACGGGCATGCGGCCGATGATGGTAACCCTCCCGGCAGTACCAACGATACCTATCTAGTCAATGAGGAGAAGAGCATCTCCGCCCTACCCCAGATTGACCTACCCCAGACTGAGGTGTTGCCTATTGACCCAAGACTACAATATCCGGCTGTTGACTCTGAGCCTGCATGGAAAGATATTAGTTGGGATCTGGGAGCTGAGAGTATCTCGTTTCTTGACAGTGTCTTTACGCACGACTACAACTTCGACGATATGCCCAACAGTCCTCGGATATACGTCAGTGAGGAGATCGTAGATGCTTTACAAAACCCTTACGAAATCCTCGAACTTGATCCGAACAATCTAAAAGCAGCAATCGACGCTTACTTTGACCTGGCGTCGCTCGCTATCCCGATACTAGACAGAAACTCATTCCAGGCTGACTACACGAGCCACAGAGCCAGCCCTGCATTGGTGTACGCTGTAGCATGCCGAGGATGCCCCTTCCTATCGATGTCGCGAAAATGGCTGGTGCAGCAGCGGCTGGCGAGCGAGTTCAGACGAGCATGGCTCGAGGCAAGGTCAGCTACAGGGGACAAGCAATCAATCAGACTGGACGACCTTGAAGCTCTGGCTCTCATGGTCGACTTTACCTACGAACCGGCTGAGGATGCCAACACAGCGCTCCATTCCCAGCTTGGTAGCCTTTTCCTAACACACGACAGCCTGGTCCTCATGACACTACAGTATCAGATTCTTTGCCACACGTCCTTGGCCGAAGGCTCCTTAGCGCCTTTGCATGGGACACAACAGCGAAAAAGGTTGCTTTTCTGGTACGTGTATGGGAAAGATACGTTCCGCGCCCCTCGACCAAAAGTCCTCTCTCGTATCAGGGACGGACCAAGCTGAAATTATGGAGCAACTACCAGAGCATGAAGAGCGAACATATCTTGATGCCATACTCGCCTTAGCCATCATCGTAAGAAAGATCAACCATGACTTTCTGGGTGTTGCTGCTGGACATGCAAATGTCAGCCACCAAGATGTCGTCAAGTTATACGGTCAACTAGAAGAGTGGCGTAAGAAGTTGCCCTCTTACTTGCTTTGGGACGCTAAACGAGACTTCAGCCTGACTGCTGAAAGCGGGACTGGGAAACTAGCCCAAGCGCACCAGCTGCAACAGGCTATCCTTCTGTTTCTCGAACACAACTGCTGCATGCAAATCGAAAGATGTGCTTCAGAACGTGGGATAACTAACCCCATCTCACTGGAGGCGGTTATGCTGAATCACCTTATCGAGTACCAAACCTTGGCAATGACGAACGATATAACAAAAGCTGTTAAGTGGCTCCAGTCGCAGAAAGTATGCCAGAACACACCTCAAGGCACTGTTGCCTATCCCCTGATCGACCTTTCCCCAGACATCCTGCGCGATATCTGTGCTGGCACTGCTTATTGGCTGTGCGACCGCGGGAAGAAACTCATCAATTTCAACAAGGCTTCCGTCAGTTCCGCAAGCTACGGGGAGGTTTCTCTAACGCAAGGGGCGGAAGACTTTGCCGCAAATGCGGCATTACTGAAAGATGCCGTGGCAACAGCAAAATCGCACAATGATACACCATGCTTGGTCGAGAAGTTGGACGGGCAGCTCTCATCTTTGAACGAGGCGATCAAAAGCGCCAATAACGGCCGATGACTGGTTTTTCTTATGCCCTTCCTAACTCTTCTTTAAAAGTCACGGATACTCTTTTTAATGTTTTATGAATGTTTATTGGTCATGCCAGGCCCTCTGCTTTGCATTGTGATATCGCGAAAAGAGACAAAAGAAAGGGCAAAGAAAAATAAGAAACGCCAGAGTTATGCTGGCCGTATAACATGTTACGGAATTTGTATTAATAGAATGTCTTTAGATATCTATTCTTCAGGGCGTGAAAGATGCTATTACTTAGCTAGTTCCAGGGACGGATAATTAATCATCGTTTTTATAACGACACCAAAATGTGATCCAAATACTGGAGTGCCAGGCATGATAAATCCTCAACCCTTTGTCTGCACATACGACATAGTATAGTTCTCGACACAAATAGGCTTTCCTGAGTTGGATTTGCGGGCACCCAGCCACAACTCAGGGTGAAAGATGGTCAGGGTGACGGTCATGACTACCATCGGTATGCTGTCCAGTGCAAAGAACACGCCTTCCATGGACGCGAGGGGGCCGTTGAAACCCTCGCTTAGCTCTGCACATCGCCAGCATGAGCGGACAAAGAGACAGGCGGAGGCTATCGCTAGACCTGCAAACCACACTCATTAGTCGTTGAAATTGCATAATAACAGGATACTCTCACCTATCACGTAAAGATACCTCTTCTCCTGACGTATTTCAAGCCAAGAGCGGCGGCAAATGACCCAAAGTGCGAGACAAAAGATGGCTGTGAACAGGACCTGAACAGCTAAGCCGGTGATCATGAGGTCCACGCCGATTGGATTCTCTGCGAAGATAGCCGCAAGAGAGCCGCCACATCCTATGAAGCAAAGGCATATGAAATCGCCAAGAATAAATAGAGATGCAAAGAGGCGAGGGCTGATGCGAGTGAACCGAGATGATGAGTAACGTTGCTGTAGTGTGCTGATGTTGAGATAGAGGGCAGAGGATAGAAAAGTCGGACCAAGTGTGAGGCCAATGATATACCTGTTCATACCCATTAGAACTCATTATACTAAGAACAGAGAGGCTCGATAGTGCTTACATGATGTACCCGTTCTTGTTGTCTCGATTATGTGAGAGCTGAACTTTTCCACAATAACCAATAAGTTCCAATAGAATGCCACAGATCATCCCAATGGAGTACCCATAGAAACGCCAGAAGCGAATGGCAATGAGAACATGCAGAGGAAGAGAAATTGAGTAGAAAGAGAGAAAGATTGCATTTGGGGCCAGAACCGGCGAGAAATCTATGGCTGCGATGCCGTTCCGTAGTGGTGTAGTTGTGTTCATGGTCGCGCAGTGAGGAAGTTGAAACTGGAAGGAACGTTTAGGAAAGAGGGAAGAAAGTAACTAGAAGTCGGACGAGAGAGAAGATAGGAGAGAGAATTTGTAGGCCGTAGGGGATTCTAATATATAGAATAGGTGTGATAGACTAGGACGTGGGGCGAGCGACTTACACCACCTCCGAGACTAGCGAATCTAGAACATCCGACGCTATATATACGGACGTTAAGCGGTAGGTAAATCCAAGTCTCTAAACGGCATATGAACGGTCAATGAATGGAAATTCATTTGCCCTCAGAAATCCAAGGTTTGTGTCGGTTGAAGGAAATTGCCAAGACGATGGAGCCGTATATAAGAACCACTTCATGCTCAGTTCTGGAATGAAATTAGTACAAAGACTCAGAGCCACTGTCAAGATCTGTATAGTTGTATCCATCATGCGCATCCAAATCCTAGGAACAGCTGTATCAGCAGCCCTCTTGGGCTTTGTCACAGTACCAGTACAAGCTTCGAGTCCTTGTCCCCTATTTGGACCAGATTTACCCATTCCAACAGGGCTGGGTGAGGATGCTTCTATCAAGAGGGCTGTATCTGAAATCCTACAGCTTGCTCCAAGCCTCGATATCGACTTTCAGAATACATCTTTCTCCGTCGACATCTATTCAGCGGCAGACAAACAACCCCTTTTCACCTATCATCACTCAGCCGCATACCGTGGACACGGCGTCCAGGTCGTCAATGATACGACAGTTTATCGCATAGGTAGCATCTCAAAATTGCTCACAGCCTATGTATACCTACTGGAGGTTGGGGACGTGTCATTCAACCAGCCCATCACACGATATGTGCCCGAGCTAGCAGATATCTCTGCAGAGCTGAGGAAGAAGCATGCCTCTAATCTTAAATATGTGGACTGGGATGTCATAACCATTGGCGCACTCGCATCGCACATGGCTGGCATACCACGAGACTCCCCAAGCCCTGCTTCGACGGACCGCCAACTAGAACGGTTGGGGTTTCCACCAGTTCGCCCGGTTGACTTTGCCTACTGTGGGAAAAGCGTCTTATATCCTTGTAACCGCACTGGTACGTTGTAACTGTCCAATATCTGGCATAACACTGACACCTATCAATAGCCTTCTTTGACTCCATACAGAACCGCCACCCAGTCGAAGCAGCCTTTTCAACCCCTATATACTCCAACATTGGTTACCAAATCATGGCGTATGCGCTTGAGAATATAACTGGAACGACGTATCCTGATATTTTATCACGCCAACTTATCCTCCCCCTCCGTTTGAATTCTACAAGTTATGCTAAGCCGGCCAATACTGATTCATCTATCATACCTGGCAATCCAAGCGGCTCTTGGTATGATGTCGACACGCGCGATGAGGGACCGGCCGGGGGAATATACTCGTCGATCGCGGACCTACGCAGGATCGGACAGTCTATTTTAACATATGAGTTGCTGTCGCCCTCTGCAACCCGACGATGGATGAAACCCGTCAGTTTCACTGCCGATCCACAGGTTGCAGTCGGCGCACCATGGGAGATTGCTCGTATTCCATCCACCAACAGAACCAGTTGGATGTACACCAAGGGTGGTCAGTTGGGAATGTACAGCAGCCTAATGGCTTTACTACCAGATTGGGGTGTCGGACTCACTGTTTTGGCCGCTGGAACCGACGCCCCGGGAGTCGTGGGCATGATTCCTGGTGCGATTGTTTCCAAGCTAGTTCCTGCTTTGGAGCAAGCTGCTAAGCGGCAAGCAAGACGAAGTTATAGTGGCCGCTACGGAAATGAACGAAATGGTATGACGGTAGCTGTGCAGGACCGTCTACCAGGGCTAGGCGTCACGTCGTGGCATCTCGATGGACGCGACATGTTTGATTCAATCCGCTTGATGGTCTCAGAGTCGTCGACTGGCTCAGGAAACGTTAGCATGAGATTGTATCCGACGGGTCTACAGACGCAAACAGACGGAAAGGCTAGACTTGAGAGTTGGCGGGCGGTCTACGAGATCATTGATGCCTCTTCGCCGTCCAGTTCGTACTGTGCTAGCTGGTTCAGTGTGGATTCGGTCACGTACGGAGGTGTGTCTATCGACGAGTTTGTCATCGGTCTTTCGGCAGACGGGACTGCTCAGGGCATTACCATAAGCGCTTTTGATACTTGGCTTGAAAGGGTACGACGTTGATTTAGTATGGTAGTCTGGTGCAGGTGGGATCTGGTATGTTACGCCTTGGTTGTCAAAAGGGAGGCAGGAAGACTTGGGATCTCTTTTCTATGTAGTGAGAAGATTTAGATAAAGTTGATATATATTACTAGAAACTCAGATTGGTAGCCAAGAGCTTGAATTGGCACATAGAACTTGGTAACTGTCCTGCCTTAAGCTAACCCTCGCCCAAATATGTGACTCTTCCCAGAACGTGGGGTCCATAAGCCTGTAACCCAATTATAGATCTGCAAGCATTCCCTGCAGGGAATGGGTGCTTATCATACGTTCATGAGGCACTTCACTGGCTAGCAACGCGGAATTATGCCGTACATGTCCCATGACCCCTCATTGCCATCTCATATATTGACACTCTGTAAGGTTATCCTGGTTTCATTGTTTATCTAGCCATCAACTCACAACCTTCGGTGCTCGTTTTATGTCGTTCATCACTTAATACGACAAGTCCCTAGCCCTAATGGATTACAAAGTCGTCGTCGCAGCAGTACACGCCGCGCCCGTGTTTATGAATAAGGCTGCTACTACTGACAAGGTTATCAATTTGATTGAGCAAGCGGGCAAGGAGAACATTGAGCTGTTGGTCTTTCCTGAGACGTTCATTCCTGGCTATCCGGTAAGCCTTCCATTCTTCGCTCTCGGTGCTACAATGACATAACTAACATGGCACAGTATTGGATTGAGTGCTACCCGCCACTCCAACAAGTAGGGGCCCTTGCCAAATACGCCGATGAGAGTATCGTCGTCCAAGATGGCGACGAAATCGCACGCATCTCGGCTGCCTGTCGCCGCACTGGTGTAGCCATTAGCCTCGGTATCTCAGAGCGCATAGCTCAAGGATATACACTCTTCAACTCTCAAGTCAATATCGATTCAAATGGCACATTGTTGGGCGTGCACCGCAAGCTACAGCCAACATATGTTGAACGCTCTGTCTGGGCACAAGGTGGTGGTCATACTCTTCGAACATACAAACTGACCGCCTCAGGACGGCCTTTCAACCTTGGCGGTCTTTGTTGTTGGGAACATACCATGAATGGCGCGCGCCAAGCCCTCATCACTCAGCATGAACATATCCACGCCGGTGCCTGGCCAGCTTTGTCAACTATGGCTGGCTTCGAAGCCGTTGCTGATTCTCAAATCGAAGCTTTGATGAAAGCGCATGCCCTCACAGCTCAAGTATTCGTCATCACCGCCTCCAACTATGTTGATAATACTTGTATCGAGTGGATGGAGAAGAATCTAGGCAAGCAGGAGTTTGTCAAAGCGGGCGGGGGCTGGTCTGCTGTAATCCATCCGTTTTGCTCATTTCTTTCTGGTCCACATACTGGCGCTGAAGAGAAACTTGTCAAGGCTGAGGTGGATCTGTCGCAGCTTGGGCAGGTCAAGGTTTGGGTTGATGCTGCTGGTCATTATCAACGTCCGGAAATTCTCAAGTTTAGCTTTGACGACCAGCCTTTATGGGCAGATGAAAAGCCAGCCTCCCAGAGATCTTCAAATATTAAGAACAGTCCCGAAGAAGACTCAGTGCCAAAGGAGACTCTTTAAGAGAGCTTTGTAGCTTGAAAAATTGATAGTTATTAAAAAAAAGAAAAGATTTTGGCTTCATACTTACCTTGCCAAGCCTCAACAAAGTATACAAGCCCAAGTTTATCAAAAATAAAAAAGGAGATGGAGTTCATCTACTGCCCAGTGTGCCAAGATACGAACATCAAATACCGTCCAATTATCAAAGAATGGGCCATCTTTGGCCAACTAATATTTCATATTGCTTATACCCTTTCATTGAAGTAGCCGCCTCTTCGAGCCGCCTCTGGCAGCTCGGCTGGCTTGTTTCTACCTTCACAACTTGATTTCCACAGCAGCTGTGCCTGTTCACACCATCTAAAATGCTCCAAAAATTCATCTCGCGCATATACTTTGTCTCGAGCCTCAAATGCCCATCTCTCGCCTTTGGCACCGATGATGTCCTTTTCGAGAGCAAGTTGACACCCGGCACACGACATTCCATGTTCAACATTGCCGGTTACTTTATCGTAATAAGGAAGAGCACACGACCCCATAAAGTTATATTTTTTGCTTCGCTCGGACCTCTCTGACTGGGATTGCATCGTTGTTTGGGATTGTCGCCTGGAAATCAAACTGGCCTGATGAAGAGACACAATCGTAAAACGAGATTTGTACACGGATTCCTCCATTGAATATATCCCAGGCAAAGTCTTGAATGATCTCAATTGCGCCGACTCATCTTTCGTCAACCGGAACTCCTTCCGTGCAGCGGAAAGAGTGTGTACTTGAATCTCGGGAGCCTCTTTGAGGCATTTGAAACAGCACCGCGTCCATGTTAGGAGCGACATAAACCCACCAAACTCGTCGCAAAGACTACAAGACTTGAGACACATGACATTGTAAAAGTCGAGTAGAGAAATCTCAACGGCAAGTCGTGTTTGTAGTAAAGCGCAGAAAAGATTCAGTCCGTGAAAAACTATTATCTGATACTGCTTGAGAGAGTCTACCGCTTGTCGTGATCGACGATTTGTTTGTCGAAACTTGAATAGAGAATACACATCAAGGCGTAACAACATATCATAGAGGAGCTCCAGCGGCAACCGATCGAGGGAGCCGAGTCCGACTTTAGAAGCCCGCTGGAACGATGTTGTTTATTGACTGAGGAATATTGATGTGCTCACTGGGCGAGAACCAGATCATGGAGAGACCAAAGTCTTTGCGATGGTAGGCGGCTGTTCTAACAATGGCATCGGTTTGTTCTTCTTCGAAACTGTATTCCGTGGCGGAGCGATATCCGCGGATCATGATAGCAAGCATTCATCAATTTGTCGAAAAAATTGAGTGGGTGGGAGCCGGGGGCCTTGAGAGACGTTGTTGATGGTTGATAACTCCGATCAGGCCTTAGGGATGCGACCGTCACTTATCACCTAAGAAACGCGGACGCCAAGTGCCATCCCCTCTCTAAGCTTCGCTGTTGATGGCACGTTTCTTTAATCATTTGCTTCTCAAGATACCCATTTGACCCTTTTCAAGGGCTGAATGCATACACACATCAAGAGGAGGTTCTGTCTATCAGGCAGGTTCAGTGCCGTGCCGACCCAAGGCAAGTCTTTAGCGTCTGATGACGCCGCGGAGTCTGAGATTCGTATATTGGCGGTAGCCCAGATTACAAGCATGCACACAGATACTATTATGGGCGACAATGTGTGAAATGAAAGGGCAGAGTACCTGTGGTCACCAACATTGGCGTCTGTTGGGTGGAGACTCGGCTAGGAATTAGGTGGGTCAGATAAGCGAGTCCACCTCAGCCACAACACCATGGATTTTTGGATTGGACATCGTGAGGTGATGGGCACATACGACCACAGCTCATGGAAAATACGGGGTCCCGTTCGCTCCCCCAGAGTCAAGCCACGAAGCGCCGGATTAGTAGTTGGGTCGGTGACGACCAGCGAATACCTGGTGTTGTATGTACACCTTTTGTTGTTTGGACCTTTTTGTTTTACTTTGGACAATAAAGACCTGATCAGAGTGACCTTATTGTCACAGGAACAGTAGTTACACGGGGTTATTGAATGGATAGCATCATTCTGCTATCTTGTACGAGAAGAAATCATCTCAGAGTCAAGGCTTAGGTCGATGACGACCAGTGAATACCTGTTATTGTATATACACCTTTTGTTGTTTCGACCTCTTTGTTTGCCTTTAAACAATAAATGGTAGGACCGGTGGTTAAACTTGAAGCGCTGAATGAGTGGCCTCTTTCTTAAACCCTTTTTGGTCCTGCAGAATATTGCGTGAGCCGGTTTCCTATGATGAGTGCTCCATGCGGAGAAACGATTGAGCCTCATGAGCCTACTGCGTTGTGTCCCACTGATTTCTGTACTGCCCTTATCGCTAACTGAAAAGTATGAGTGAGAGACACCATTTAGGTAGTTTCAGCTTGAGATGCAGAGTATACTCTAATCGTAGCTGATTCCGGAGTAGGCGGACAGCCAATTCATGAAAGAGCGGGAAGAAACTGTGTATTCAGACGGCTATCTCATCTAAGCCTATCTGCCAATGGGGCTGGTGAGGACAAATACCTATGAAACGTAAATATACCCGTAGGCTGGTTCCTGTGTTGCGCTGACCAGACTCTGCTTGATTCCCGATACCCACGGTCTCATCAGATGAACTGCAGCCTGCCGTTCCCGCTCGGCACCGTGCACTGGGCCCTTCATTGAATCGCATCCTTTGCGCAGGCAATTTTCTTTTAATCTTTCTCTTCTCGTTTCCGATTCTCCAAAAGCCTGCACATCTCCTGATATCGGAGTTCCTACACTGATTCTCCACACTTCAACCCAACTTCTGCTCGTCCATACACCACCACATGCAAGCATCCCAGAACCCTTGACAGCCCTTACTTACAGATTGTTCGTTCCTTTCTCTCGTCCATTCACTTATTTACTATTAGGTCAGCCCAAGTGACATCGTCCTGTTCCTTCATCTTCTCTACGCATCCCGCACTATTTAACCTCTCGCTACTTCCCAAGACCAATCTTTCATCCATTTCCCTTTTCCCTTCCCCAACCTTTTATGATATCATCGCCCAGATATTTCATCTTTCGCTTACTGATCCTTCCCATTACAGTCGCACGAAAGTTCTGCTTGTGCCAGCGCCATGGCGCCATCGTCTGCTTCTCCCCAGAGCATCAAGCGTGAGCTGCCGCCAGATTCTTCGCTGCCTGAGGAAAACGTGCCAGTCAAGCGCCAGGCCACTGAGGCGAGCAGGGTAGGAGTCCAGACATCATCTTTCCCTTGGAAAACTTGCAACAATGCCGAGGATGTCGAGAGACTGAGGATCAAGGAGTATGCCGTGAAGGTGGCTCAGAAGCATTGCGCGAAACTCAAGAAGGAACTTTCTTTCAGCATCTTTGAAGGACAAGCTGACACAGTGATCTTGGGGCAACGAATGCTTGAACAGTGGATTAAAGAGGACGGTGAGTCTCATCCGGATACATTTCTTTCTATTACTTATTGTCGTACAGATGATCTTCGCAAAGCCCACGAGAATTTTCAGATCCTTGTTGGTGTCCAAGGCCCGACCGGGGCCGGAAAGTCGTCCTTTTTGGGGTCTCTTCTCCTCCAGCATGAGATGTTACCTTCAGGACAGGATGGTGCTGCCACTGCCGCTGTGGGCAAAGTTTCTTGGAACTACGACAACACCCCTGGGCATGAGTTTCGCGCACGAATCGCTTTTCGCCCACTTCAGGACATCTCGCAGTGTATCAAAGCACTACTCGAAAGTATTGAGCGTGTCATGGTTCTTGAGAAGACCGTTTTCACTAAGGTAGAGGACATCGAGGAGAGAGAGAATGATATCGCCATATTTGAAGATACTATCAGCTACGAACTACCCGGGGTAAAGGCCGTCTGGGGACTGTCCCGCGAGGATCTTGAAGAGGCTTTGAGACAGAGAATTGAGGATAATTCTTGCTCTGATATCGTACGGGATATTTTGAACAGCAACCAAACTGTTCTCAGCTTCCTTCGTGGTGGAACTCTGGATTTCAAGACTACTACCAGGTTCAAGCTTCGTCGCGCGGTTAAGCCTTTCCTGGACAGCACCCCTTACCAACATAGCGATGGCCGTCAATTCGCCGTTTGGCCTTTGGTTGAAGATGTTCATATGTACGTCAAATCCGATATTCTGAAGTCGGGTATGACCCTTGTCGATCTCCCTGGGTGCAGCGATTCGACAGCGAGGCGTGCTGAAGTAACGAAAGCTTTCGCCCATCAATTGGATGTGCGTCTGGTAGTTAGCCCCATTTCTCGAGCTTCAGACGAGGAGAAAAGCCAGGAGTTGATGCAAAGTGGTTTTGATGAAGCCCAGATGAAGCTCAGTGGAAAGGATGATGGGCGAGGATTTGGAATCATCATGACAATGACGGATGCCATAAATGTTGAGACCTACCTCCGCACTACATCAACTCTCAAGCTCGATCCTCGCGTCAAGGCAAATTTACTTAAACTCAAGAAACTCGAGGGTGAAAAGATAGTTGTCAAGTTTAAGATCCAAACTACTGAGCTTAAAATGAGCAAAGCGCGAGCTCAGAAAGCTGAAAAGATGGAGGCATACATGGCCATCATGGAGAAACGAGACTCCCAAACAGATGGTAAGTTGGCATATAATTTCATGACCAATACTAACAGTTTATATTAGATGAACGAACGGCCAGCGACGAGCTTCTGATGGAACTCAGGAAAGAGAGCCTAAATTCGAAGAGCAGTTTCGAAGAAGCAGAAAAATGTCTTGAGGAACTTGACGCGCGAGTTGCGGAGATTCAGCGAGAGGAAGCTGACGCGAAGAACTGGCTTCACAATGCCAGTGTCCAGGTACGAAACTGGATTGTCAAGAAGAAGATTCAGGAAAAATACTCCGCTCAGCGAAGCAAGGTTCCAGGTGCCGACACAAGCGAGCCCCCTCCCCCAGTTCCCATCTTTGCTGTCTCTACCAACGCCTATTGGA
This sequence comes from Fusarium verticillioides 7600, assembly GCF_000149555.1. Taxonomy (NCBI): domain Eukaryota; kingdom Fungi; phylum Ascomycota; class Sordariomycetes; order Hypocreales; family Nectriaceae; genus Fusarium; species Fusarium verticillioides. The sequence goes on along the minus strand of NC_031680.1, from coordinate 3,173,980 downwards.
ACCTCATTAGAGATGCGCCTGTGGTAGGATTCGCCACACTAGAGTCAACTGGGTACCCGGCTGTAAGGAAATGGCTTCTTGAAGCAACAATGAACAAGCGCGAGAAACACCTTGACGCGATTCTGGGGAGGTACCAGAAGCTGATGAACTTGATGCGCATCTACTCGAAGGGGAGTAGTGACAATGAAGAGTCTGGACTTACTCGTTCCAGCTTTGAGGCAGTGCTGGAGAAGACCCATGGGAAGTTTACTACTGTAAGTTCTCCCTGAACTGATCTATTATTGTGTTTTCGATCTTTAACAGTATTTAAGACTATAGGTGTGCAGATTTCTCGTGCAGGTGCCAATATTCAGTTGTTGAATCCTCTCAAGGACAGAGATGAAACAGTGAAAACTTTCAGTAATGAAGCCGTCCGGATTGCCATCAGATGGGGTCGCAAGTTCCCCAATAAGAGGAGCAACAAGACGAAAATCGCTGCAGTCACCTACAAAGCCATTGTGAAGCGCCACGGCCGAACTTACGAATCCAAAACAAAAGGGTGTTCCAAGGTCACGTACAACTGGTTGGAAGAATTGTAAGTATTAGGCGAATATCGCTTGGCCTCGCATACTAATCAAGTTCGCTAGGGGCACACCCATGCTGCAAATCATGGGCAAAGATTGGGACCGAGCTATGAACAAAGAACTTCTAAAGATTAAGGTCCCCATCATGGAAGCTTTCAAGAAGGTCTGGGCCGATTATGTGAAGGAGCTCGAGCAGGTAATCAGTATGGAGTTGCCAGCCTTGGAGGAGAGCTTCAGTGATATCCTCACCATGGTGTCGAATGCCGAGCACGTCTGCGAGAGCAAGATTCTCCAGTTGCTTGAAGAGCTGTCCAAAGAGACATCTTCTGTCGGTTTTGACCTCGTCGACTATCTTGAAGAAGAGCTGGAGCAAACATTCGACGGTGCTTTCAAGATTCGTAAGATAAACCATACTTATCTCTCAATGGCTTGCACAGACAATGCTAACTGACTTGAAAGGTGGCCAAGGTTCTCACGCTAGGCGATGCGACCATATTGTTCAAAAGTTCAAGAGATCCGGCGAGGACCTGTGCCATCCTGTTCTGGACCGTCTGGCAAAGAACTTGGAAACAAAGAAGAAGAAGATCCCAGGCAAACTTCGTGATATTGCCCAAAGCGCCGTTGAAGATGCCAAGCAGCAAATTTCATTTTTCATCAACAATCTGATTGAGAACTACGAGACCGACGAGGCATCCCAGGCAAAGAAACTCGAACTGCAGGCAAGCATCCGAGCTCACGTCGCCGAGTGGGAGCAGGAATGGGAGCAGCGGGAAGGTCAAGGTGAAGAACACCTGGGGGAAACCAGTGACATCCCAGAGGTTGTTGGTGAGACAAAAATCGAGGAGGACGATGAAGAGACAGAGGAGACCGATGGGGTGGTCGGAGATTTTGGCACGATTGATGAGATCATCGGAGGGTACTTGGATGAGGATGAGTCTGACTAAATGTCGAGACGCAGGCGGTAAGAGGACTCGGATTTGGAGTTCCGCATGGATGGGCTGGGATATTACTTTCATGGGGCCATTTAAAGGCATTGGGCGTTGAACAGTTGGTTCCGGGCTTGGCTGGAGAGAATGGCTTACGGAGATGAGATATGAGATTGATGACACTCAAGACTTCCCCCTAATTAGCACAGATCAGATTGACAGATACCCAAATTGAAAACAACACACTATTTCTCTGTCAATCATAGTCTCTTATCGCAACTTGCGCTCAAAGCGCTAATACTCATAGAAGAATCTTTCAGAACTTCGATGGATACAGGAATGAGAAAAGAATGTATTGGCTCGGCGGTTACCTGCAGCTTGGTACCAGTCTACTGAGTGAAGCAACCTGGCAATATCAGAACTCTGATTAGGGGTGGCGGCTACTGAACAATGGAATTAAGTGTATATCGTTGTGTCCTCTCTCAAACCTCGCGCCTGGAAGCGACATCAGCGGGGAGTTCAGTGATCGAAGCCGAACATTCTGGAGAGAGAGGAAGCGCGAGCGGGCGGGGAAATGACAACCACCTCAGGGGTGAAGTTTGAGAACGCCTTTGACTTCAGAGCCTTCCTCTGTTCTCACATTCGAGACAGCACATTTAGGATAGTGTTCGGGTAGGCCATCGCGAATCTTGGTTACGTCAAATTGGATGGTGGGGCCGTTCCGTTGGCGGGGGTTCAATCATTACCCCGGAACTCGGCTAATCCATCTCGAACTCCGTTCCCATATCTCGGGCTTCTCTCGACATTTCCTCATCTCATACTACACCAAAGCCCTGATAGTATCAACTGATATTTAGATCTCATAACTCAGATTAAAAGAATTGTCAAGGCTTGCTTCATCTTATCCGTCACAATGTCTGGCAAGGTCAAGCTCAGTCCCACGAAATTCACACAGGCGGTGCGTACACCCAATGCAACTCAAGGCGCATGCACTGCGCAGCCAATTGCAACTCATACCAGTCGTGTCTTTCTCAAATATTTGCAGCTAACTCGTGTTGCGTTCCAGGTCGTGCGCTCTTTCATGGCAGACTCGGGTCTTGAGCCTCGGTATGTACCCCAAGCCACCGATGGATACTCGGCATTCTGTGATAAGATCCCGATACTGACTCTGTTGTCTTCAGTCTTCTAGGGAAACATGTATATACACCTAAATCATGAGTGTGATATGTGTATTGACATGCCGTAGTTCCGCGTCACCAGTGCCACAGAAGGCAAAGTTGACTTTGAGCTTGACATCCAAAAAGAGCACACCGTCCGTCTCTCACCTCACCACAACGAACCCTTACTGACCTCATCCAGAACCGTCTCCAGACAATTCACGGTGGCACACTTGCTAGTCTCGTCGACCTCGGTGGTTCTCTCGCCGTCGCCTCATCAGGCCGCTTCGCAACAGGCGTGTCAACCGATCTGAACGGTACGTAGCTTTGTCCGTCACGTACGACTCTGCTGACTTGGCAGTGACATATCTGAGCCCCGGAGGCCGCCCGGGAGATGTTCTCAAGGGTACGGCCACACTCGACAAGATTGGCAAGACACTTGCTTTTACGCAGGTGACGTTCACTAATAGCAAGGGACAATTGGCTGCGCGAGGAAGCCATACAAAGTGAGTCTAGTCATTATTCGTTTATGTAGAATTCATTTACTGACTGAATCAGATACGTCACGGGTACTATGGGTGAAGATGGCCCGTTCGTTGCTCCAGCTGAGTTCTCAGACGTGGACTAGATGACATCGCAAGGTTTAGGCATTCTGTTGATGCGGTAGATTTGAGATTTACTAAATATCATAAAGTATAGAAGGGTGGTATCATATCTGTAGAAGTTGTCCAAATTCAATCACGCCCATTACCTGTCATAAAACGATTCATCATCTGTCCCAGCACCCCTAATGCTTCTCCGGGTAAGGCTGAACTGGTACCTGGGGAGGAGTACCGTCAGCCTGGTGGTTCAAGCCCACCGTCTCCTCATGAGGAGGTGGTGACCTAGGCTGGGACACGGGAGATATAGCATCATAAGCCGCGTACTGAGGTTGTTGTGGTGCATAGTAGCCGTTCTGCTGCTGAGGCACTGGTTGCTGAGGACCATACCCGTGAGCCAGATGCTGCTGTTCCGGCTGCGGGTAGTGCTGCTGCTCGGGCATAGGTGCAGCATTCTGTGCCTGAGGAGGGACTTGTCCATAACCCCAAGCCGTACGCTCTCCAGCCTCAACGCCCTTCACGGGGTTCTGCTCCTGCTTAGACCAAATGCCATTGTTCTTTGCACGACCGATAAAGAAGACCAAGCAGAGGACAACGAACTGCGGCCAGATTCCGAAGACGACGTCAAGGATGTAGTAAGCATACTTGTACTCACGGTCGCCGTACGCACTGCTCAGATCAGTCCAAGCAGCTGTCGACGCCATGTTGAATGTCGTGCGCAGGAGCCATACCACAGATGCAGCGATGAACATGTTTGAGCACCAAGTAAGGGCATTCTCGCCCTTTGACTGAACCTTGATCAAAATTGCTCGCGCAACAATCGCCAGAGAAATGACAAAGACCAAAACACTGAAAGAAAAGCTGATCTGTCGAGACTTGGTGTAACTATCCACACCAACGCTAACATCGTTGAAGAAGAATTCATACACATATCGAATCCGAAGACCGAAGGCAGTCAAGGCGAGAGCGAAGAGGATAGTTGCTGCGATGTATGAGCCGAAGCGGAGGATCTTCCCCTTTGGATCGCGTTGGCCTGTCTGGACCATGATGATACCGGTGCCGAGACGTAGGAGGATTATCATGACGAGAATATCGGTGACCAAATCGTAAATAAGCGCAAGAGTGGCGAGGACCTGCACGGTGACTTGTAGAGTCTTTGAGTAGTGCGAGTCGAATTCACTGTCGATTCTTCCACTGTAGTATAATCGCGTGTGCACGACTGAGACGACGTATGAGGTGAACTCGAAGAAGGTATAGCTAAGATGTGTCAGTTATTCTAATTCATCACCAGACCAAGGAGCAGAAGGTGAGTGCGTACCCTGAGAATACTAAGAGTGCCAGCTTGAGATATGTGAATGCAGTTCTAGCCGGATCCCTCTTGCGACGGACGAGGCAGAAACTGCAGAAGAATAAAACGACAGAGGGGATCCATGCTCCAAGAAAGACCATGGCCCCGTGGGCGATCCAGTATCTTTCAAGCTCATACATCGTCGTATGTTGAAGTTGTAAAAGCTAAGAGTGTCTCGATGAATGTTTAGTCCAAGGATGTGTATAAGTTACACAAAGATTCGTATCCCCGCCAAAACTCGGAGACGACAGTGTGGACAAGTGCCAAACCACACCACAAATAAAAATAAAAGAGCCAAGATATAAAGATCAGAAACACAAAATCGAGCGCCATCCCCCTCATATTTAGCTGCATCACCTCTTTAGCTTCCTCATCACAGTCGAGAGTTTTCAGGGCTGAAGCAATTGGATCAGCACCCTGCATCTGAGCACCGAAGGCCAATAGGCGAGCATCCGCGTTACAGGGGTCCCGGCACTGCCTCTCCGGGCGTTTTAGAGGCTTCGCTATTGGCTTGGCATACATGAGCTCTGCATCTTTTGTAATTTACCAGGCTCTAACCAGGCTCTCACGGTGTGCCTCACGCTGTGATCAGGCGTATTTTTGCAAATTCTTTTAATTCTTTATTAAATTATACTGTGAGTTCTGTATCATTGAGCTGCTGGACAGTGATGGTTAACCGCCGACGTTGAGAAACTAAACTCTAAAAACACCAATTATAGCACTTTCACAGTAGTTTCGGGTGGTCCACAATATTCGTAACCGCCCAGAGGATACGATGCGATGTGATGCTGGCGCAGGAGTGTTACGTACGACTCGGTCACTGGCCCAGCCGCAATAGCGGATTGAATCGTGAATCGGCATTTCAGTGCCGTCTCAAACGGGTAATGACCGTGCGAAATGCCTTACAGCAGCTTGTCTTGGCACGTGGTTTGAAGAGTGTAAACGAGCGATGCTTCAGGGGCTGAGCAGCTGTTGTCGTTTCTAAGCACTTTATCCGAATGTGTCAGCACTGTGATTGATTAGTAGATGCTCGTATTGTTTGAGGTTTGAGGATGGATTGGTTGAAACACCAAGCTCACGATTTTGACGTCGATTGATGGCAAATGGCATTTACTTCAAACATCTCTGGCCATATTTCTTCAATCATGATCCAAGAGATACTAGAGCCTCATGTGTTAACTCTTTTCCCAGTCCCATTTCAGCCTAACCTCATCGTTGCGATGGCCTCACTGCCAAGACCGTCCAGCTCTTCCTCTCCAGCTCAGCCACGCTGACACTCTCACGAGTCCAACCCGCAGCCTCAATCACAAAGACAACACCCAAAAAGAAGAAAAAGACGAGCATTCAAGTCCTATGATCAATTAGTCATCTATCACCACACTCTCCCATCACATCAACCTCACGAATTCCTCTTCGCATACAAAAACGTCGGCATCAAATCCGCCGCAGGAAAAAGATCCCTCGTCCCAGTCTTCAACCAACAATTCCCCCCCTTGACCTCATAATTCTTCGCCATCTCTCTATTAAACACGATGCTATCACACTGCGTCGCGTTTTCATTCCCGCCGTTGACCTCGGTGTACATTGCGCATGCGTGCATACAGTCGAATGCTGTGTAGGCCAGTATAGGCACTATATCGTTCCCGGGGTAGTCGAACCCGCATGTGTATGTGAATACGTAGCCGTTGTTGGTGGTATAGTCATCTTTGCCGTTTGGTTGGGAGCATGCGTCGGGGAGTGTGAGGTTCGTTACTTGGTCTGCTGGTTTGGGCTCGTAGAACTTTGACTCGGTGGTTTTGGTGGTGTCGCTTGCGGTGGTTGTGAAGGTTGGACAGGCGGAGGTTTGTATCGCGGATGCAGCTGGGACTTCAGATACTTGTGAACTGCGATTGTTAGCATTTGTTCATTTGTTAGTATGGAAGTCTGGGTCTCTTACTTTTTGCAGTTGGCCAGAGCTGATCCAAGACCTCCTCCAACACCAGCTCCAACTACCACTGCAGTAACGATAGCAACGAGGGCACATAGGCTTAATATGCTCAGGCCAAAAGGACCCTTTCGCGCCTCGACGACCTGAACATAACCCGATATTGGATCCTTCGAGCCTTGGCTATAAACACCATGAGGGCTGACCTCTGGTGCATGAGCTGCGCTGTCCGAGTAGACCTCGAGGCCTTCGTGATACCGTGTCTCCGACATCCTTCCGGACCGACAAACGTCTCCAGATATTCCGATAGAAGATGCGCACGGCGCGGTTTCAAGTCAGTCATTTGAATCCACGTGGGAAGGCCAACTATTAAAAGAAGGCAATAGTCAATTGAACAGCTTCGGGCTCGGGCTCGGTACCGAGCTCACAGCCAAGCCATGTCGGCAGCTGTCACGTCAAACCCTTGATGTATCAGCTCACCTGCAGAATTTGAGTCACTTCGTGGGTATATATCTAAAATGAAAGTGGCATTTCAGATCCTGCAGGATCATTTTGGTTACATCGATAAAACCTTATGGATCTGCTAACCCATGCTCAGCTAGGTGGAATGGGATGAATACCCACACGGACCCGGTAAATCGGCAGTTAGAATGTTAGATGTTGATTGTGGCAATCGCCGGGAAGCTTGGTATAAGACAAGATGAGACTTGGTCTGCAGCTTGGGAGGAATCTCAAACACTGGTCTGTGAGGAGCGAGATGAGGTGATGTGGCTAGTCAGCAAGGGCCTCATTGTAGTTACATAGTCGTTATCAGTCAATATTGCGCGATGGGTTTCATATGGAGCTCTTTTGTTCCTCCCGAGAGGAGTAAAAATGAATCCTGTGTCGGCACCGAGGCCGTCTCTCGTCCCATTTGCGTCTCCGGCGTTGGATCCACACGGGTTCGGAAGGGTCCCACAAATGCGGCATCGACCATCAGAGGTTTAAGTTTAATTGCACGGAGCACCATAGCAGATGAACTCCAGCACGGAGTACTAAGAGACGATAAACCTTGCTTCTGGTAGAAGACAACCAAGTCCCTCAATCTATAGCATTCTCAACCTATACCCCATAACCTAACCCTCCCCATTCAAACCTACAACCCCCCAAGCCCAGATCGACGATCTCCCAAAATAAGCACTCTCTGACGTCTCCCCCATTCCCGAAGAAAGCATCCACTCAGAAAGAGCCAAGCATATCAACCGCCCGTCAAATAGACATGTCCTCAACGGCCATTAGCTCACATTACCCTGTTTTCCCTACAAGGCTGACTTGATGTAAAACACTTCTTACCTCATCAAGACGCAATGTTTCACAAACCTCGTCGCGTGGTTGGGTGACGTCACATGCTCATCGCGAAATTGAGAGCATGACGACGTCACGACTTGTTCTTAATTCCAGGAACAAGAAAGTTGACAAGATAAGATATTAAAAAGGCAGCCAAGAGCTCTCCTCCTTACAGAGCTTTTTCTCCACGAAACACAACACTCACTTACCTTGGTATCTACACAATAACAACAGACAAAATGGCCATTACAAGTGCTATCAGCGACCTCCTCAGCTCCATCTACGAGCTTCTCGCCTCCATCTTCAACACCGTCTACTCCGTAATCCACTCCATTCTCACCGCTATCCTCGGCTTCGTCCAGGGTTTCTTCAACCTCATCGGCGATGTCGTCTCCGGCCTCGTCGAGGTCACCGGTGGCGTGGGCAAGTTTGTAGCCAGTGAGATTTCTCCTCTATATTCCTATCATTTTTGCCTGCTGACGATGATATAGGCAACGCTGCGATCCTCGCTATCGGTGCCCTCGGTGCTTTCGCGTACGTGAGGTACACTGCCCAGGGACGAGCTGTTGCGAACAAGAAAACTCAGTAAATACTTTGATGATGAAACGGTGATGATGAAACGGTCTTGGGAGGTTTGCTTGGTGATGGATACACACGATACCCTGATGCACGGTGGTGAGGACCTGTTTGGTGTTGGGATACAATGGAAACTGTCTTTCGCTATTGAATTCTACCTTAGTTTAATGAGTCAAAATTAATGCGATGCCTCTCAAACTTTCGTGACCTTCTATGGTAGATCTTGCACTTGGCATTTTAAATTGCGGCTCAACCGTTCCTTGCTGGCTCTGCAGATCATGCAATAGCCCTTGCGCCAATCTAGAGCAACTTATCCAGTTGCCGTACTAAACCCGTTTACTGCCTCTGATGCTCACGAGACTTTGGGTCTTGTGACCAAGACGAAGGAGAGTCTGTGAATCACTTCACAGACACAACATTCTACGATGGAAAACGATCTTAACAAGATTACCCGAATGGAGAATAGAATTAAAATAAATGTCATAATTCGTTAATGTTGTAGGTTCTCCAATAAATACTCCAATCCCAAACTTGTCTAGATCCTTGAAACATAATATCCCAGAGTATACACCTCATTTCATATGTATTCCCAGTCTTGCGATATATCCTGTGAAAAAACGGTTGCCCTCATAAGCCATCAAGGCCGTATCATTTTCGTTCAATCATCCGCCTTGGGAATCGATGACATGTCGTTTAAGTCAGAGTAGCAAACATGGCCCGCATGAGCTTAGGAGGAGGTCCTGTGCAGCCGAGTCAGCCACACGTTCTCAAAGACGCGAATAACATAAAAGGCGCACCTTTAACGGTACTTAGGTACGCTAATGGACATCCTACCTTTCTTGTCCTTCTCAATACGAGGAGGTTTGCGGTGTTCAACCACCTTCTCCAATCTCTCTTCTCGGATAACAAGCTGTCCGTCGGGCAAGCGCTCGGCGCGGACAATCTCGCCGCTGGTGGAACGGCCTCGAGGTCGGTGAGCCAGCTCACGTTCCAGAGCCTTGATTTCCTTTCGGATCTCACGACCACTTCGGGATCGAGAGCGAGATCGGACGACGAGCTCCTCGGCGGGGTGATGATGATGGTGGTAAGAGTCCCAGCTGGAGGAAGTGGTGGTTGTGGTGAATCGAGATGGCGAAACGTCTCGGATGACAGTCTCCTCAGCATATTCGAAGGGTCCTGGTTGCGGAGGAGGCGGAGGGCCAGGCTGGTAGAAAACAGGAGGTGGTCCAGGCTGAGCCATAGGAGGAGGCATCATTTGGACCGGCGGTGGCGGCATTGGAGTTTGTTGGGGGGGAGGCATCATCTGAACGGGTGGAGGAGGAGCTGGAGTTGCGACTGGAACAGCAGCAGGAGGTGCTTGGGCTGGAGGAGCTTGAACTGGGGGAGCGGGAGGAGGGGGAGTCTTGGCTGGCGGTGGCTCCGGAGTTGGCTCTCTGACCTTCTCCTTGGGCGGAGGCGCAGGCAAAGCAGCAGTAGGTGCTTTTGGTTCCCGAGAGGCGGCAATTTCAGCTTCGACTGCGTAGTGTTAGTAGCGTATCAATTTTTCAGACTGCCAACTTACCCTTCTTGTAATCCTCGCTGACCTTGAGAAGCTCATCGATGTTATCTTGGCCGAGAGCCTTTTGCACAATGATTGTGTTGCCCTAAGTCTTGTTAGAGACAACGATTCACTATCAGATTAGTTACAAACCTCTTCGAAGAATGGATATCCGAGATCAATGAGAGCTCGCTTAGAAACAAGCTTAGCAGGAATGCGAGTCTTGCCCTTCTTAGGGTACTCGCTCTTCACTGTAGTGCCACCGCTGCTGCTAGAGGAGCGGCTTGAGGATGAAGAATACGAGCTGCTTCGAACAGAGCGAGTTCGAGTTGACCGAGATTCTCGGCTGCGTCCACGACGGTTGCGAGATCGAGTGTATTCTCGCTCACGAACACGCTCAGGCATGGATCGGTAATCATCGTCACCATAATAGTCGGGCTCGGCAATCTTGATGTCGTCATAGTACTCATCGCCGTATCTACGAGGTGGAGGCAGTCCTCGGCTCTTGGGAAGAGGAATAGGTGTGTAAGGAGGAGCACGGTAGTCATCTCGAGGATCTCGGTGATCTCGAGGACGGATATCCTCACGGCGAGCAGGAGGCGGGTACTCCTCGCGATCCTGGAAGATACGTGGTCGGCGGTCAAAGGTGTCAAGCGATGATTGTCGACGGAGGAAACCTGGTCGGCGAGGTGGAGATTCACGGCGAGGAAAGTCTCGCTCTCGTTCTCTCTCTAGAACATCTGTGCGGCGAGCCCAGGGAGGTGGCATATCTCGCTCTCTTTCTCGCTGAGGCTGGTAGCGATCATCGCCGTAGTAGCGACGGTCACGGATGTCTTCTTCTTCGTAGTAACCGCGGCCAGGTCGACGGTCATATCGCTCATCTGAGTGGTCGCGGCCTCGTGTGCTGCGTGTATAAGAGCGATCGTCATCGAAGCGATCTCTGTTTTGTTCGCCGCGCATTCGCTCAAAGCGATCGCGGTCCCAGCGTTCGGCCATTATAGCTGTGTGTAGCGTGGTGTTGCGTGATTGTGGCTGCTTAAGCAGACCCGAACGTATAGAGGCTAGTCCTCTGGTGTTAGTGGTATAGCTGAGCGCCTTCTAGCGAAAGGGTATCAAGTGCAGGTTAAAGGTGCAAAAACGATGATGGGAGAAGGATGGAGGAGAGAAAGGGAAAGAAGCGATGATGTATTGGAGGGTGGAGGGTGGGCGGGATACTTGATGAGTCGAGAGGGAGGGAAGAAGACCAAGGATTAGTGGTCGGAGCATTCAACTGGATTGGATGGACCAAGATGGAGAGGATGGATGATGGAGGGTGAGAAGAGGCCGATGACGTTGACAGACTGATCCAAGACCCCGCTTGTCGAGACATTCCAGGGCCGAACTGTCCAAGTGGATCCCTCTACTCTCAGTGGCTTGTGACTCTGTCTTAGCGACAATTACAGGGGGCTGAGCGGTACAATTGCATGAGGGGAGAGCCCTGGAGCTCTACACTGTCCAGCTGATGACGACTGGTGATGATATCGAGTTAAACAGTGAGACCGCACAGCACATGATTTACATCAGACAAACAAATCAAGGGCCCTTGAAACCCCTGAAGAACCAATGCACGAGATCGGGAGAGAAACGTTACGTGCGTAAATGTACACAAACACAAGCTCACACAAAGAACCACCGCCCACTGTAACTTGACGCCAACTCGCTTCGATAGTGGTCTCGACGCCCAAGCACAAACCAAGTGGGCCGGCATAGCCAAAAGCCGGATTATGGCACATGAAATGCAGGGACCGGGATTAGTTGAGGCTGTGGAAAAATTGTTAACAGTCAGATAATTCTCGATAACTGATCAAGTCTGTAGAACCATATGTGAATTCCCGTATACGACAAGGAAACAGAAACAGTGCATATATGTCAAGTCTTGGTGTTTTACTACCAAGGGAATGATCATCCAACATGGGCCGATCCGAGTGTGCACTTCTAAAAATGGCATCTTTATCAGGTTAACCTACCCTCCTCCATCTTGACGTTAACAAAAGAGAGAAAAGACGCCCACCGGGAACAAAGTTTCTCAAGCCTGCAGGGTCTCCCCCTGAAGGGGACCTAAACGATGGAGGGGAGAGCCTCAAAGGGCGGGCTTCGTTCTCATTCTCGTCTTTACCGAGACCAAACGGCACAAGCCGTGTTCTGTTTTCTTTGATCATTCATGGTAGCCCAAAGCTCGCCGCTCGGGCTCTGCTGCGTTGCATTTGGGTTCTTGGCCCGGCAGATGGAATTTCCAATGGGTAACTGCAGAATCGACGTCTGTGCAACTTGTCCATCGAAATGACATATTCTTACCGAATCTTTTTGGGGGAAATAACAAACTTGCTACAGGGCCGTGTCAGCTTGAGTGGTCTCCTTGAGGCCCATCCTTGACTGAAGCTGTCGTGCAACCAAGGACCTCGAGTCGCGGGGAGATTCTCCTGTACGATGACGTCGAGAAACCAAGACACAAGCCCTGGCTCGACCCACACGAGCAACGCAATCTCCGGGCCAATCATGTCTTGCGGATTCTAACCAAGAGCTGTTGGGCATTGAAACTCGAGATCTTCAGAAGATCACTGAGTCTCGGCAGGATCCGACTACATTGGGCAATCACTGCTTGGTACCTGATCAACCTTGGGTTCTCGACCTCCACGAGACCAAATTTGATCTATGTTAGAGCTTCTACGGCAGCTGAATGAGATGAGACCCTTGTTCGCCCTGCGATGGGGCCGCTCTTTGTTCCTTGGTCTAAGGGACGGACTGCTACTTAGCTTGTGCCCTGCAGATGCCAGCTCAGCTTCACCGTTTTGTTCCACCTTTTCTTTCATCTTGAGTGTTGGGGCTAGTTCTCTTACATGACCCAGCTCGCTCAGATGTTGTCGAAAGGTGTCTGCGGCTAGTCTTTGGCGTGTCAGAAGAGGTAAAGCTCTGGATCAGGGGACAGGAAATAGTCCGTCAGGGGGCATGTTGAGCTTAAGCCAAACTTATCCAAGTGTATTTCTCACTCTGGGTCGAAGTCTCGCGTTCCGACCATCTTTTGGCTGTGTCAAGTTCGACCAAGATGTCCTTGGCTCTTCTTTCAGCACAGGTCACCCAGTGGTAACTTGTCAAGTGGCATCACATAATCAGCCTATGATCGCGTCAGACTGTTTCGGTTTGTCTTAGCAAGTTCTGCTATTACTTATAGTGTTTGGTCTTCCAAGCGAGTATCATCAAACGGCCCTTCTCACGCAGGCATTTGCATTCAGCGTTGTTTCACGTAATCTAGTGGATTGCCTATTCAAATTCCGCCTTCAAAACGCCGTCCTTTATTGTGTGCCCTACATGATCCCGAATCCCACCAACCCCTAGCTCTCCAGTTGCACCTATGTTCTCTCTACTTCGCAAGCCCTCTAACATCCCAGGCTGACGGCATTGGCGAACAGAGCATAGGTATCAGCGTGGTTGATGTTCTGCTCGGCAGTCAAGCTCTGGAGGAAGTTATATCCATAGCCACCATAGTCAGAAGTGCCCTTGATCTGAGTAAGATGGGTCATCTCGTGCAGGTTGGTGTTACCCTGATCCTGAGCATGGCAGGTTGAAGTGGTAGCAGGAAGACGCTCAAAGTACAAATCGCAGTAGGCCATGTAGTTTCCACCAGGAACAGTATACGCAAGAACACCGTTCTGGCAAGCGCCGTAGACATCGGTACAGTAATATCGAGTATCTCCAGCGTTGGTCGATCCACACTCGGCAGCGATCTTGGCAAAGACATCAGCGACAGTCGAGCGAGTCGCAGCGTCAGAGTTCTTAAAGTACTCCTCCACCTTCGCAGCAGGACCGTTAGAAGCAGCCTGCTGAGCAGCAGAAGCCTGTCTAGCACAGTTCGACAGGGCAGCTTGAGTGACCTGAAGCTTGCTGCCAGAACAATCACTCTGCACTTGAGCGCGCTTCTGGTGGAAAGCGGTGCGGACGGAGAAGGCCTGCGGACCGTCGACTTCGGCGTCGAGACGGTTGGAGTAGAAGGGAATTGAGCCGATCAACTCGGTGGAGTTCTCCTGGGCGAAGGATAGGGCGCCGGATGAGAGGACGCTGAACTTGCCGCCGGCGGAAAGATCGTGGAACTCGGCGATGTCGAATTCGACTTCATAGGAGTTTCCAGAGGGTATGCTCTGGAAGGCGGTGTCATCGAGCTGGGTGGTGTCGAGGGCGATGCGAACACCGTCAAAGGGGACAGTCTTTTTCTCTGTTAGGGGTCAGTATGTGCAGCTTTGTGAGAAGGATGCCCAGATGAATGCAATGTCGGGGATGTGGCAGAGAATGTTTCCCTACTGTGCTGGCGAGGGTTGAGTTCTATGGGCAGACTCAACCCTCAGCACCAAGCAAGCTACACATCTTACTCATGCCTCATATTCAGGAGTCTTACCAGCAGAAAAAACCTGAGCCCTCTCAACAGGAGCCGTATCAAGGAATGTTCCAACCTTGAGAAGCTTCAAGTTGCTCTTCCCATTATTGGTGATAACAGCCTTGACCTTTGAGTTCCCCTGCATCTTCAACTCAACGTTCAAGGGAGTAGGAGCGCGCTTATCCACCAGGGGCGCAGCAACAGCCATAGAGGCGAGAGCAAGACCAGCAAGCAGCTTCATTTTGAACGGCAGACCAGATCGAACGAATGTGATTTAAAAAGAGTGAAGAGAATGAAAAAAAGAACGAACGAAGAAATGAAAGGGATGACTGCTGTGAAGAGGATGAAGACATGCTGAGGGACTCGAGGTATCGCGAATACTTATACGAATGTCGAGTTGATACCCTGCGACTCGTCTGGACTCGGGAGCAGGGGACTTGCGACGATATTGATCCGTCCTGGTGTGGACCGATTCAGGGTTTCGTTTCGGGCATGTCAATATGTTTGACACGCGCCATTTCCGCTCTCCAATCTTGGCGATTCTCGAATTAATTGTCCGAAAATTGACTCCCAAGATCACCCACCTTCTACTATCGCCGTATGTTTATGCTATTTTCGCTATTTGAGTTTATCTCCCGATCTACACAATTAACTTTAACTTTCGCAATTGACTCTGTCCGATGTAACAAAATCGAAGATCTCCCAAGATTAAAAAAGGATCCAAGTCAGGTCCGGGCGTCATGCCCTTTCGAAACACACCATGTAGCATCGTCAGCTGGGATGAGAACGCCCCACAAGAGGATCGGTCAAGGCTATAAGAGATCGTCGTAAATCAAGGTTACGAGATTGGAAGGGTCGTTTGTGAATATATTAAAACAAGGTGATTCCCCGTTTGACTTGAGACGGCTTTGGGCCGTTGAGGAAGGAGATTGTGGTTTGTTGTTTGACAGGCTGTTTCTATAGCGTTATGAGTTGAGATTATTGGATAGAGGTATTGTTTACGGATTTGAGTAGAAGAGTTGGGCATGATGGTGTATCAGATTGCTGACAGCATGTGATTTCCAGATGGTAATAATTGTTTCGATGGCAGCTATGATCGCCAACGCCCAACGAGCCGAAAACATTGCACCATAAGATCTTTCGGTAAACTGATAGATCTGATGGCAAAGAGTCTCGAGACGTCTTGGCTTTCCACTACACTGCATGTCTTCCACCGTCTAAACAAGCCCCTCCGCACTACCACTTAAGCTTATACCGCAGCCTCCGATCATTTCCATTCTCATATCTGACAAGATTTGTCAGGATGATCGATTCATCTCCGGTCTAAGGGACCCATGATACTCGAAATAACGCACAGAGATCGGCACAGAGCATTGACTTGAGAATCTTTGGAGCATGTGCCAAATCTAAGTCAAACAAACTTGCATGGGCCAGTTTGAGAACATTACTTGCGTACTATGATGGAAGAGTTCTATGGGCAAAACGCTCCTGAATAGTTTTGAGGAGGATGCATTCTTGCATGTGAGTCTTGTTTGTTTGGCTTGCCGCGTTTGTCGGTGTTTCTAGATGTTCGGGTCAGTTGAAGGCCTCAGTTGTGACTTCAAGGCTAACAAGAACGAGACTTGAGATTACTCTTTGTCAAGTGTCTGCAGAGGTACAGCCTCAATCCATTGTTGAAGCTGTTAAACCCGTCCATAGGGCACAGGAAGGGAACGTTCGTAAAAATTGTAGAGAGAGATGGTGCCACATTTCAAATCATCTTTAAGCCGTTGTTGTTCAATATAGCAAAAAGTTAACCAAGCCAGGCGGCCATACTTCTATATCTAACTTGTCTGTCAAAGAGACACCATAAGACCATAGTTCACTGGAAGTATTACTCCCTTAACAAATGTTTCCAGATGCTGGGCTCTGGTTGTGTCTTGAAAATGTCGTCATTTACCCTGGACCAGGACAGTAGTAGTCAATCTTTAATGCTGGTGTGTATACGGCTGTTCAAAAATTACAGCACTTATCCTATAGCAATAATTACATGCGGTAGTGTGATTGTAAGATCCTTTATAATGATTGCCGTAGCATGATGATTATATCGATTACCCCATTCCCAACAGTAAAGGGAGCACTATGGAGGGGTCGACAGGCATCTAAACGCCAGTAAGCGATGCCAATTGACTTGCCAGCAAAAAGACATTATGGAAGAAGCTCAATTGACAAAAAGAATGATCACGCTGGGGATCGAACCCAGAATCTTCTGATTCGTAGTCAGACGCCTTGCCATTGGGCCACGCGACCGTTTCTCGTTATTGAACTGACTCTCGAAATCGTCGCTTACGGATTCTGCACCCAAACTTTTCTCGCTAGACCCCGGAAGATTGTCCGCTCAAGCTCGGTACGCCGCCCACAACCCGCGCCAAGCGAACAGGAACTAGCGACTGATGGAATCTGCTAAAGAGTATCCGTCAAAGTCTCCATAGCGGCGTTCAATAGCTCAGAGTAGACCCTGGACTAGAACTGCAATGACAGTTTCTTTGCGCCACCTTTATAAGGGAGGGTTAGGCGGCACAGCACAAAGAATGCAATGCTAGTGCACGTGAGATACTGAGAGCCCCTGGATCTTGCGTTAGGTTAGGGGATGCAGTCGCGTACCTTTTAGCTCAGACGTAAGGTTAATTATTATCTTAAGTTATTTTAATGGGACGTACTGTACCTACTGAGCTCAGCTCCTCCGCACGCTCATTTCATTTTCTTGGGCATCAAATCTTCATTTCATCCTCACACTCACATTCACATTCACACTCCCCTCACTCTCCTTTATGCCATCATCTACGTGATACAGGGACTGAAACAATCCCTTGTTCCTTTGACGTCAACTCACTCATTTCCATTTTTTTTTTTCATTGTTGCCTCGCGGGTTCCGTTCAAAAACCGAGCTCATGCCATGGCCATCTTCGCGTCCTCAGCTGTACGCCTACTCATCGGCCTCACAGTCGCACTCACCTTCATCGCCTTCTTCACACCAACAGGCTACATACCAGACGCCGCGTTATCATTCAGGATGCCAGCTGCACTAAAAAAGCTCGATGTCTCCATCACCCAGGAGGAAAAGGATCCTGTTCTCATCCGCGCAACCGTCAGGAACAACAATGACGAGCCCGTCACCATTCTCAGCTACGGCTCACCCCTGGACCCCTTGGGCATCTCTCTTGGCATTCTCTACATCACACCAAAGGGCGACAGCAAACCACTTGATATCATGCAGATTGAAGCATCACGGCTCTGGCCGCCTGCTGATGATGCTCTAATTGAGATTCTGCCTGGCCGAGCGGCAATTTGGGAATTTACCCTCCAGGAACCTGTTGTTCCGATGGACAAGGTTTTTGAGGGGGCGACGGTGCAGCTAAAGGGGATGTGGAATGCTGTGTGGACAAAGGAGAAGAAGAATGTGGACTACACATCATTCGCGGAGGGCACACCAGCAAACGAAACTCTAACAGGGCCATTCAAGTCAAACATCATCGACATTGAAGTCGTATAGACACGAATTGTATCATCATCATCATTGTTATTATTATTAGGCGTTTGGGGTGGCAGGCATGATTAATTGGTTCACTTGTCGCTACGTTAGATGACTAGAGTGATTGACGGGTTAATTGGGAAGACAAGCAAGGGGCGAAAATATTTTTTATCAGAATACATATAATCCAATCCAATCCAACCCAACCCAACAAGTAAAGCAAAGCAAGCATTCTTTGTGTCTCCCTGAAATGTCTGCAGTCAGCCTTTCGACGCAAGCCACATTCATACCCTGGAACAGACCATTGACCAACCAAGCCCAGGCATGGACAAGTGTCTTAGATTATGTCCGGGGCCACCCAACGCCAGCTGTTGGATCTAGCATTCATAGATCGTTAGTCTAGTCAATGATTGATAACATTAGTATTGCTCGCTTGAAGACCGGCGTTCCGGAAACCCCCTTTTCCAAATAAGCGTTATCAACGCTACCCTAATGAAGCTGATGAAGCTGAAGAAGTCATGGCGAGTGTTGGTTGTGATGAAGATATGCTGGCACCGGCGATTGTCATACGATGAACTGACAATGCATGTGTAGATTGCCCTCGTTCTCGGCCAATCACGAGTGAATTGTCGTTGGCACATCAGGACTCCCAGACCATGGCTATTATTATATTAACCCGCTTGAGCAACATGGTCTTTTTACCCAAGCCCAAGTTCATCGCTTTTTGCTTACATCAGTTTTCAATCGATGTCTCTTGAGAAATGCCACAGAAAACATCTATCTGCTTAAGACAGGTTTTGTATTCCCTGGCTGATGGGATGCTTTACTGGTTTGGCCCCGTCACACTTCTTCACATTTGACCATTGAATCACTGGTAGTTGAAACGATGGCCAACCGAAACGGACTGTTTCATGGGAACGTATCGATGCTATCGAACCGTTGTGACCCGAGACTACAAGCTGCCGACGCATATCACAACCCTTAGTTTCCTCTCCATGCTCCAGCATCATGCATCGCCAACGTTCCCATTCTCAGTATCAAGCGTAGTATAACCCAATATTCAATTTTGTTTACTCCCCAATCTACTTTTTAACTTCCTTCCCGGATATCAATCTCTACTCCCGAACAAACAAACCAGCCATACCCATACCCGTACCAACACACATACTCACAACACCGACCTCACCACCATCCCTCTTAAGTCCATGCAAAAGCGTACTCGTCATTCTCGCTCCCGTAGCTCCAAGAGGATGTCCCAGCGCAATAGCGCCTCCATCAGGGTTAACCTTCTCCTTCGCCCACGCGTCCTCGAGTCCCAACTCCCTCACACAGTGCAGCGCCTGACTGGCAAACGCCTCGTTGATCTCCCACCGCGACACATCCTCCGTCTTGAGACCAACTTGGTCGAGAAGCTTGGGGATAGCGAGGGCGGGGCCGATGCCCATCTCATCGGGGTCGCAACCGACTGTCACGGCTGAGACGAACTTTCCGATGATGCGGTCTTGGAGACCGAGGGCGGTTGCTGTGCTTCGGCGCATGAGGAGGGTGGCGGCAGCACCGTCGGAGACTTGGCTTGAGTTTCCAGCCGTTGAAGCACCGTCGGGCTTGAAAGCAGGCTTGAGCTTAGCAAGCGCCTCAATGCTAACACCCTCTCGAATACCATCATCAGCAGTGACAGTGATGCGCTTCTCCTCGCCAACCTTGTTACCCTGCTTATCAACCTCCTGGAACCTCGTCTCCACGGGTACGATCTCCTCCGCAAAGCGACCCTCCTTTCTCGCACGAGCAGCACGACGATGAGACTCAACAGCCATAGCGTCCTGGTCCGCCCTCGAAACACCATATCGCTCCGCAACGTTCTCTGACGTCAAACCCATAGGCATGATACAATCCTGCGCATGGCGATTGGGCGAGGTCTTCAGCTCCGGCCACACATCCACAGGAATAGCTCTGCTTCCGTAATTCCTCGTCATGCTCTCCATACCAGCCGCGATACCCGTGTCGATCATGCCCGTCTGGATCTGCGCCGACACAGCAGCGATGGCCTGCAGCGAACTAGAGCACGCGCGGTTCACAGTGTACAAGCTGGTGGTGTTCTTGAAGCCGACGTGGTTGAGAGCCATGCGCGCCGCCTTGGAGCCGCCGAGCTCGGAGAGCACCACGCCGACTGCTACATCGTCGACGGGGGCCTCGGGGTGCGCTTTGAGAGTGGCCTTGAGGACGCTGGCGAGGAGCTCCTCTGGGTATGCGTCCTTGAGCTGGCCCTTGTAGGAGCGGCAGATGGGAGTGCGGACGGCGGAGAGGATTACGGTGTCGGAAGGGGATTTGGCGAGGACGCCTTGAAGGCCTTTGTGAAGACGGGCCGACATTATGAAGGTATTTGGGGTATATGGAGTTTATGGGATTACAGGGGAGGCAACTGATAAGATGAGGGAGAAAAGAAGAGATCAGAGGTTCATGATGAGAAGTGAGAGAAGTGTTTATGAGCCGGGTAAGTAAATATCCCATTACCCATTATCCTCCACCCCCGCCGAAAGCCGGAACACTCCCGTCCCGTTGCCATGAGCCGAAAGTGGATCCTCGACACCGGCTTCAGACTTCGGGTAATGTTTCGAGTGTGGCTTGAATTGTCGGAGCGTCGGGTAAGATCCCTACGTGTGGCGTCTATGGCTGTGCACCGCTCATCATGAGACATTCACATTCTGATTGAGCTTCGATACTGTTGAAACTTCAACAATCTTTCCATTCATACACGAATCCCGCTGTAGCATTCTACCCTCTTTTGATCACGCCAACATATATATACAAACTCGCCAAATGTAATGCCTTCAACGCCCCCTGTGCCGATGCCGTCGTTATATCGTACCCCGAACTCCATTTGCAATCTGCTTCTGATCTGACATTTCACTGTCTATACTGAATCCCCAGTCCTAGCTTATCTTGCCCATCGACCATTGGTTCAACCACTTTGGACTTCTTCGCTGGACTTGCTTGATCGAGCCGTATCTCCTCGGTGGATGAATGGTTGCCGCTGAATTTTCGCTTGTCGCCATCTCCATTTCGGTGGGAAAGTAATCTCTCCTGCATGCTAACTGTCTTCTCCATTGGTCCTGGTGTGTTTCCCAAGGTTTCGGCCACCTCAAAGCTCTGCCGCGGATCTCGCCGCAACATCTCTGCTGCAGCTTGACTAGCCTGGCTATCAAATACCTCTCCGTCCTGGTCGCTCCGGTTTCGTGACTGCGATGTAAACGACTGAGCTGCGGCAACCGACTCGAGCGCCTGCCTAGCTAGCTCTTCATTATCGTCTGCTGAAATAGTGCTCTCTCGACTCCTACGGCGGCGGTCAGTCTTGGCCACAGGTGTCGTAGGAATGAACTGTCTCTGGGAGTATCGATGAGGCTCCGAGTGAGGTACCAGATCCACCGATGGAAGAAGCCCAACGTTTGTACCCACCGGCCGGTTCATAGGCGTCGTGGGTAGTGACGACATGGATTGCGAGTTGCGGTGGTGTTTCCCGACGCGTGGTGCAGGGCGGTGAGAATGCATCGGTGTCGAAGGTGCGCTGTTATTATCCTGGCTCATAGCCTGCAACAATGCCGATAGACCATGCTCGCCTTGTAATCTAGATGCCTGCTGTTGAGAGTTCCTATGCCCTTGTGTCACGACAGCGACCTTCTGTTTGGGTGTCATAACTGCGTGAAATATACCCCCAGGTCTACAGAGCATCTGCATATGCTCTCTGTTCTCGCGTATTCGTCTCAGCAACATATCTCGCTCTTCATGAAGAGCAATGCTTTCGTCCTCGCTTTGCTTGATGACTTTCTTTGCCGTCTGGACCCGGCGTTGGAGGATCTCATTCTCTTGTAGCATGGCCTCATACCGCGTCTTCATCTGCAAGTATTTTGTTTGTAATGCCTCGGACGGCTGGTCAAATTCTTTTCTAGCCATTCGGGTGAATTCTGCATTCCGTAACGCGTCCACCTCGCGACGCATCATCTCGTGTTCCACAGCAGCACGCTTGGCATCATCGTCTGCCTGGATAGATAACAAATTATACTGTAGCTTATGATGAGCTGTCTCCATCTTGAGCTTTTGTTGTTCTGCTAGAGCCGATTGAAGCATGACGCGAAGCTCGTCGGCGGACGCTTCGAGGACCTGGTGTGGAGCGGGAGGGAGGAATTCCGTTGTTACAGGACGCTCGCGTATGTTGTTGGGTACGGTAGCTGGTGGGGAGAAGAGTGTTGACGACTGCTGGGAGCCAGAGAACTTTCGTTTGGAGGGACCGGGACCAGCTTGACTGGCATGGCTGTTAACCTGGGTGGAGGGGGGCGGTGTAAGTGACGATGGGATAACCGTGACGGCCGGTCGGTCCTCGTTGATCTCGGTTCTAAAGGATTCGTTTGGATCGATAGGCGAATTTGGAATCTCCGTCGAAGGTAATGTCACCGCAGCTGGATCTTGGGGTCCTGCTTCCTGAGGTTGAGGTGTCGTGGGGTTCTGTCGCTCGCGAGAATGCCTAACAACGATCGTATCGCCCTGTAAGGCCTGCGAAGCCTGTGTGGCTTCGGTAGGAGAAGTCATGTTGAAGCAATCGTGTTCTGCTCTCAAACAAGTCCCCAGGCAACCAAGTCGCGTCAACAGCTCTCGTCGTTCCGATCCGTCAGCTGAAGAAGCCAGATCTTCGACAGCGAGTGATATATATCGCTGGTGTCTTCAATGCGTACATGTGCTTTGCATGCGCGTGTGTTTATTATCCTTTCCAAATCAAACTTTATGCGTTGTCGTGCAGCGCAACGCAACGCACAACGCGCCGCGATATGGATCCACAGTAAACAGCGATTGTGATGAGGGAAAAACAATCGATCGCAGGACCTTCAGTGGAAGAGGAGCAATGAGGATATAAAGCACAATATAAGTAGAAAACATAGACACAAGTGAGAAATGCTTCGGCTTGTGACGCCGCCGTTTTTGGTTGCTTCCAAGAAATGAGAAGCTAGCTTGGTTGAAGATGAAAGACCCAGGAACAAGGGTTTTTCCGTCGAGCACGCGACTGTGTGCTTTCAGTGGGGGATGATGCTTGTTTTTAAGCACTAAACTACAAGGGGTTACAGGTGAAGTTCGGTGATCGCTGCCTGTGAAACGATCCACAGGCGTTATCTGTCAGTGCCCGAGACATCAAACCAACCGAGCCGAACAAAACGAACAAAACGAAACAGATATCGGATGAAAGCCAGTGGAGAAATTTCTTGACATTGAAACGAATGAATCAAAGCTTCTGTCCAAGAATCTGTCAAATAGAATATCCCAATCTGCACTTCCCCAACTCCAAATCTGTAATACCAAAACACCAAACAGTTCGTGATACCTTAGACAAGAGCAGCCTCAGAAGTCTCACTCTCCGTTCCTCGCTTCCTCTTTACGCCACACCCGGAAAACAAATTCCGAATACCTCTTCCAGCAGCCGAGATCATGTACACCGCGCAGATGACAGGCCAGAACAGGATTATAGAGACCCACCACGCTGCCACAGCGAGTTTTGCCCAGATCGAGCCGTTGGAGTCGAGATACCACTCTGGGACAAAACTACTAGCTTTTCCCCGTGTGTTTAGGGCCAGACCGATTATCAAGCCGAAGGTAATCCAGCCGCCTGTTGTGATTGCTGCCACGAGCCTGATGGTTGCGGAAGGGCCCAGGGCGTTGTCCCTCAGAACGTTGTTGTTATCTGCCACGTCGCGAGCCATGAAGGCGATGGTTTTTAGCATAGGAGACATAGTGACGATGCTTGATGATTTTCAAAACCTTGTTGGTGGTTCTAGGTCGTCCAAGTTGCGTAACGTGATGGTATCGCGAAGTGTCGTTTGGGCTGGTGCTTGGGCTGGTCTTGTAGTTTTCGCGCGCGTGTATCAGCGTGATTGAGGGATACTCGAAGAATGTTTCACGATGTTGAGAGTAGTGATGAAGCGTTCCCTTATAGGGAGGGATATTTCTGTGCTTTATACTCGGTGATAAAGTTTGTGTGTTAATACTGATGGACTCGCCACGTCCATTGAGACTTCATGTTCACGGTGTCCAAGGCTCTTGCCCATGATAACCACAAGCACCTTCCAAAGTTAGAGGAAGCTCTCGCTACCAGAAGGCCACCAATAAAATACGCCCGTGTTACCTAGTGAAGAGACGAAGTACCGAATAAATTCATTGGCCTCAGTATCAGATGCTTTTAGTTGTGCGTGACTCACGGTAACCCTAAAGCCTTTAAGCTCAGGAGGATGGATTTCATGGTTCGTTGCTCCTATTTAAACTCATACGTGTAGTAGATAGACTCAAAAATTGAAAGACTCTTTTCGTACTTCAGCATTGTAGGTAAGTCAAAGATGGACCGACAATCAAGACTAATCCACAGTCTTGTAAACTGAAGGCTCGTGGATTCTCCTCAGCATCAGATTCATAGCACCAGATATACTGATAAGATCAGCCCGACGTTTCTTGCCATGCTCGGCTACTCAGACTAGCCTCGAGAGTCAATCGTGGCCAACAAGAAGCTGTGTGAATATCCTCGCCTGGTTGCTTCACGTGAAGACCGGCTCTCCAACTACTAGCTACAGCATGGTAGATTTCCAAAAGCTAAAAGAAAGGCCATTAAGAAAGGAGCACTGCGGTAAAGGGGTTTCAAGATTCCATGCCAATGCTTAACAACGAAGTTCGTCGACTTCAGCAAACCTCCAGCTGTTGGCGAGATGTTGTGGGCCCACGTACAAAGAATAGACTCGCCTCGAAGAATTCTGTCGACAACCGCTCCCTTAACCCACCAAGTGAGAACCATGCCCTCCTCGCGCATTTGACCCCCCAGAGTCAGAACGAGGGAATCAAGATAGGCGAGAATGTTGAGGACTTTTATCTTAAGTGATGAAACGCCTTAGGTAAGTTTAGTATCTCTTAGAAGATCTTGAGACTACCTACACCCTATATTAACATCAGAAGTTCTTTGCTCCTGTACGGCAAGGGGAACAGTTATGACATGCGAACGTAACGGCCTCGATTTAATCGATGACGCAGATAAATACTGTATTTGGCTACACGAGCTTCCATAAGATGAAAAATTCGAACGATTGGGGTAAATGGCCTTTCTTTGGCAGGGTTTCTTATGGTAATTGCAAGGATGGGGATGTAATGGCGGGCTTGGAGCCGCTAGATGCGAGTGAATCTTGCATAAATGCGCGCAACCAGGTCGAATTATATTAACAAGAAAGCAAGATGGTATAGAGTCCCCAGTAATAAAACTAAAATACGTCAAAATATGTACCAAGAAGCGAAAAACCACCCATAGCAAATGCACATCAATCAGCGCCAAGTCTACAGCTCATAATCAATCCACCTCAGGCTCATCATCATCTCCTTGCCATGAAGCCATATCAGCGACTGGAACACGCCCCCTGAGCCACCGCAGAGTGGCATCTGTGCCTCGTTCAATCACGTTCCATCGCGGAACTCTGAATCGGTTGCCTGCGACCTCAAAGCGCTCGAGTCCGCCTGGACCGCCGAGAAGACCAATACGCGGGTTCAGGTGGGCGATGTCGTTGTTGCTCACGTCGACGATCTTGAGGCCCTTGATCATGTCTGGTTCGAGATCGACGATGTGGTTGTTACTAGCTAGCAAGACGTTCAGAACGGGAAAAGACTCCTTCAGATTTGTTGGGAGAGCGTTGACGCGATTCATCGTCACGTCAATCTTCTCGAGACTTGGTGCATGCAAGAACTGCACAAGTGCTCCAAGACCAGTAATGTGATTCGATGCCAAGTTAAGCTCCCTCAAGGCCGGGAGTTCCAATTCCTCCGTCAGGTACGCCTCGCCAACCATCTGGTTGTGAGACACAGACAGGGCAGTCAATGTTTCGGCAAAAAAGCTAAGCGAGTTGGGCAGGGTAGCAAAAAGGTTGTTTTGGAGGAAGATTTGTCGGACACGGTGTTCGGCAGCGACTTTAGAGCAAACGACGGGATGGAGTGATGAAGACTGGGTTTGGGATCGATCTAGGATACCGCCAGGCTTGACGGGCCAGGTCTGGTTCGACAACGTGTGCGATCGAGAGCGGTGGCTTGATACAGTGTGAGATCGGGAACGATTAGGGCTTTGGGGAGGTGTAGCGAAATCATCATCTGACCTGTCATTTTCATCAAACATTGCGTCAGGGTTCGATTGCGTGTTGTCAGGACCCTTTACATCAGCCAGAACATCTAGGATGCCGACCTGAGAAGCTGGCTCTTGGTAGGGAGGTGGTGGCTCAAGGCGGCCAGCAAGGACCTCCTTCAGATCTTCGGTGGTGATGGAGAGGAACTTCTTGTCACGAAGAGGGTTGCCGCTGAGTCGAATCATAGACAAGTTATCCATGCGAGACACCTCGGGAGGTATCACTCTGATGTCGTTGCTAGAGAAATCAGCATGACGAAGTTTCTCGAGACCCATGAAACTGTTAGGGATTCCAGAGATATTGTTCTCTTCGACTGATAACGTCAAAAGGCTTGTCCAGGTTGTCATGTCTGGAAGTCCTTGAAGACGGTTCATTGAGAGAGAAAGAGAATGCAGAACTGGCAGGTCGATCGAGGCACCCAAGGGTACGAGCCTTTGCAGTTGGTTTGCAGAAGCGTCCAATGTGTGCAATTGAGGAAGGCAGCCGATGGGCTCCTCAATCAGAGTACCCTTCAGCTTGTTCTTCCTGATGTTCAACTCGGTAATGGGAAGTGTGGCAATGCTATCAAAAGGAAGAGACTCAAAGCTGTTTTCGCTCAAGTTAAGAATACGAAGACGCGACATGTTTTCGACCTTTGGAGGTAGTGCAGAGATGTTGTTACCATGCACATCAAGGATTTCCAGCTCGTTCAAGCTCGATAGCACGGGGTTGAGGGGGCCGTAGAAGAGGTTGTTTGCTAGCTTCAAGTCGCGTAGAGATGTGACTTGTGAGAGGGTATCCAGGCTGTTATTCGTGAGGCGATTGTTGGACTAAAAATGTTAGCAAAGAGGACAACTAGGAATGCGTACACAACATACCAAGTTCAAGGAGGTCAGGCAAGTCAAACGTCGAAATCCCAAGGGGACATTGACGAGAAGATTGCCATGCATGTCCAAGGTCTCGAGACCAGCAAAGATGCTTCCTTGACTAGCCTGTGCCTCGTCGAACGAAGAGGGGTTGCTATCAGGAAAGATGAAATCATCTAATTCTTCAAACTCGTTGTCCGCAGCAACGAAGCGTGTCAGATCAACACTCTCTGCCCAGCTTCCGTCAAAGGTACCAATGCTCTCTAGATCGTACATCTTGAGAACCTCGACAGGGATCTCTTTCAGGTGCAAGGCGGCAATGTTGAGTCTTCCAGTTGTCCTTGCATTATTGACACGGTTCTGGAGAACCTTTTTCTTGGGATCTTCGCCCTTTCGCGTATTGAAAGGATCGTCATGGTTGACGCCAAAGTCGAAGCCACTATCCGAAGGGACAATCGGTGCTTCTTCTTCTGGGTGTGTTTCGATCTCAGCTGCCTGCTTCATCTGTGCACGTTTCGCAGCCTTGGCCTTGGCAATCTGCTCACGCAGAGCGGCTGAGGACTTGCGAGCTGATGGAGGTGTTCCAGGCTCGGCCGAATCGGCAGTCAGAGACGTGTTGTGAGAAGACGCTGCTGAGGGAATAGTACCATCCCAGGATGCAGTGGAGGCAGAGTTGACCGATACACGACGGTTCGAGGTTCCATTCAGTGATGCCTTACCAAGAGCAGGAAGTGAAGGCTTCTTGAACAAACCCTGTACGGGAGCCCTTGACTTGGCAGGTCGCAAAGCCATAGACTGCGAGCCCTTGGGAGACATCATGGTAGGCTTGCCAGGGCTAGGGCTTCTCGCGTCCGAGAAAGGAGCTGGCTTGGAGGCTCCAGCTCGAGTATTGGGAGTCTTGCTTCCGACCACCGACGACCGCTTCTGAGGAGTTCCATCAATGGGCGTCAAAGGCTTTCTAAAGGCACTTGCGGAACCCCGAAAGCTGCTGTAACCGAGGTCAGACTGTTCTGAACTAGAGCCCGGTCGACTCTCGGTCCTGTAAATTCTAACTGAAGCATCTGAAGCATAGCTTGAACCTGGTCTAGAACTGCCGCTATCCGCCCGTGAACGTGGTCGTGAACTTGATCGTCCTTGATCGAAGAAGTTCGACGACTTCATCATAGCAGGCGAAGAGGGAATGGAGGCGAGCGTTTCAATGGTTCTCTCGCTCAGAGATGGTCTTGGCTTACGAGAACGAGCCCTCAATGTATCTGGTTTATCATCCTCATCGGTCGAAGCGGTTCGTGGTCTTGACTGGTTTGGGTCGAAGATGTTGTTGGCAGGATCGTACAATGGCGAAGTCGCAAAAGTCTCTGAAGGTCTCCTTGTAAGGGTCAATTGACGAGGGAAGATGTTTCCATCGAATTGAACACCCATGGCTTCACCCGGAGGATCGTATGGGGGTGTTGTAGATTGTTCTTCAATAATATCTGCCTGTCGCTCCATCGATCGATGCGGCGTCGAAGGAATCCGCTGAGCCATAGGCTTCGCCGGAGATAGATGTGTAGGTTTTGTGATGAGCGACGTGCGTCTTGTTCCAGTGTTGAGATGTTCTCTGGAAACAGCAGGTCGTAGTTTTTGCGCTCGCTGTTGAAGATCTGGTTGACCAGTTCGCAATTGATCTCTTGACATTGAAGGACGAAGCCGAGGATTCCGTAGCTCACCACCGCCCAGACTCTCCCTTGATGGCGAGGGTCGAACAACTGATGTTGGTCTTGGTAGAGCTGATGCTGGCTTCGGGATTCCTGAAATCGGTCTTGGTACAGGTAGCTTCGAGAGTCGCGGAATAGCGCTCATGCGCTTCTGGGAAGAATCCTCCATAATGAAGGTATGTGACAATGTATCGTGGGGAAATAGTATCGTGTTCAGCAAAGTCGTTGTCTTTAAGAGGAATGCGGTTGGCAAGATTGCCCGAGACAAACGGACAGCTTTTGTTTGCAAGGGGTCCAAAGGTGACTTTGTTTATCGGGGGGCCTAGCGTTGGCGGGTGGACGACGGGACGGAAGGGCTTGCGGGAACTAACGATGAGGCGAACGATGAAGGCATCAACCTAGCACAAGCAGAGCAGGAGAGGAAAGATTGAAGATGGCAAGTTTGAGACACGAACAAGAAAAAAGAAGAGTTGAAAGAAGGTGACAGTGACAGTTCGCTTAAGCTTGTTGCTAATGTAAAGAAGAAATGATATCTCCAGGGGTTGAAGCGAGTGCCGTGCCTTGGGTTTGGAGAAGAAGATCCCGTCCAGTCAATGATACCCAGCGAGTTCTTCAGTGCCAGGGTCAGTCGGGGTTGGGTTCCAGTGGGGAACAGGCTGCGAACCCACGAGATTGCGCTAACCATTGATGATGTTTAGTGAGGTGGCTTTTTGCAGGCCCGGTGCGCCTTGGACACGCGTCTAATAAACTGCATTCTCTGTAATGATACAGTATTAAAAGCATTTTCTGAGAACATCGCGTGCAACAGTCTGATCGATGTTATTTTCGTCTGTTTCCGGAACAATCAGCCATGTGTTCCTAACCCCCTCCCCTACCAACTTGTGGCTAAAGCTTCCGGCGTCCCGTCTTTCATCCCCAGTCCAAGCAAGGCACGGGCGGACCCTTTCTACCGGTTAGGTTGACCTGGCCTGGCTAATCCCTGTACGGATGCCCCTGAGGTTTCTATGTCCACTGTGTGCCTGTTCAGAAAGCCTCATTTTTTACTTTTTGTAAACAAAGGCTTGAAGTTATTGATGCTCTTTGTTTACACTCGCGTCCCAGGGCCAATGACGACATTGCGTTCTCCGCCATCTACGGAATATGGTGCGTTGTGGCTTGATGTTGTGTTCAATATTAACATTAGGTACGGTCATTCAGGTGGATTACGAAAGAATCCACATATCAACCAGGTACCTGGCTCTATCTGCAGGTACAGAGTAGCATCTGCAACCATTGCTAGAAGTCCCATCATCATCGACTCCATAGGAATGCAGGAGATAGACTTTAATTTGAGTGAGTGATGATACATGATTGAACTCAAACTTCGCACTATCAAAAGCCGTACAATTACTAAGGTTACTGCAGAATTTTATATCTTGTACCTTTTGTAATGAAGCCTCCGATCTCTATCAAGTGAAACGTCGATCACGGATTATCGCACCTTTTTGCCCCCTGTCGGCAGACCGTACAAAATATTCCGCCACGGGTTTCGTTTTTATCCTTAGCTTGTGTTTCAAGTGCACCTCTTTTATGTATCAGATAAACTAGTATCATCCGTAGTCCCAGTCTTGAAGCTTTGGTGACGTCTAAGTCGTGAGCTAGAAGTGTTATTTGCAGTTGAGACTTGTGGCTGAGAACTTATTCCGGCCGAGAGAACTTAGAAGCTTTGGTGACATGGAGTTGGGGAGGCACGAAAACTCCTAACACTAAATGAAGCAAAAATATGTATATATAGACAGTACAGGAGCATTCAGCCTGTATTGCATTGCCCTACATCTTTTTGTCATTTGATATCGTGGCCTTACATTTTTGCCCCCCTCTATGGGAGTGTTACGATTTCCGTAACCCACTATAAAGACCAAATCGGTGATGCCCTCATAAAAGTGGCATAACACAAAGCACGCAAGCATACGGAAATGTGATGACGACAAGAAATGTTGTATTTGTAGTGCAATCGGCCATGGCCCGACTGCCAAACGCCAACACAGCCATTCAAAAACCTTAATTGCATCAACCAAGATAAAGTGAATCTCCTCCCACTTTCAAGATAAGGAACTCAGCAAACCTCCCACATCACACCAAACGGGAGGCAATTCTGGTTCAACTTCGAAAGGGATACCCTATGTATCGACAAAGGGTCACTAGCCTTAATGAACTAAGGCATCATTCCGTTCCCCCTCGAAGATATCCAAAAGGTTCGCAGAATAGCCTATGAGAGTGGGAGCTTCGAACGCTATACGCAAGCCATCAGGTTGGCTCTTCAGAGTTTCGGAGAGCTTGAAGAAGTCTTTCTCATTGAGTGGCAAAGCAAGGTGGTAGATCTCTACGCGCCTTTATGCAAGGCCAGCGAAAGCTTTCTCCCCGGACCTATTCCCTGGCGACACAGCCATGATACCAGGAACCTCTGCGAGCTTACGGAGGTCCAAAGAATTGATGGATGTCTCCTGCTTCTTCGTAGTGAATCATGTTCGGAGCACGAACTACAGAATCCCTTGTCCGTCATACCACAAGACACAGATCTCATAAAGCATCTCAGCGAGAGATCTCTTGATTTCAAGCGAGGAGATTTGGAGTTGGCTTGGTCGAAATACTGGGCAAAATTGGGACGGTCAAAAAGGAAGCTGCCCAAGTCCACACCTGTGCACCTACTCATCGACGCCGACCACCAACATATCCGACAAGTTCGACGCATCGGTTGTGAAATTATTCGAAAAAGGTTCCTTGAGAACAAACATAAACGTTATAGATTGGCCGAATCAGGTAAGAAGAACACATCATTACACCATAATATTGACATCTACTACAAGATTCAATGCTGACACTTTTAAATTTATCACAGTAGTAGAAGCTTTGGCACTGCCCATGAGGAGCCTAGAAGATGTCAAGACAGATGGAAAAGACCCGTGAGACAACCTCAATTTGAGGGACTTTCCAACGGCGTGAGACTGGAAGTATGCGTATCCCGAATGGCAGGCCGTATAATGCCCTGACTGCTGCTGAGATATATGTCCTCATTTTGCTTTATTGAGGAATAAGCTTGAAAAGTTTTCTCGGTCTAAGTTTGGTTGATGGTCATATCGTGCATCTGGAAGTGTATTTTGCAGGTATAGTTCGCGTCAAGCCATTGGAGCATCTCGTAAGCCTCTAAGGCCGGCCGAAGAGTCATCATCTATGTTTTCCTCTTATACGCTTCATGCTGTAGCTATTGGTCAGCCATTATGGTGCAATATCTAAATTGTTATCCAGATGTGTTATTTGCAGTTGAGACTTGTGGCTGAGAGATCAAATCAGCAGACGGAACTTAGTAACTTCAATACGCCCTGAGAAATAACTTTTTGAGTCATTCTGCACAGATATCACCAAATAGTTCCTGATAAAACATCTACTAAGTGAGATTATAGGAAATAGCTTAGCATTTGCCTTTACCGCAAGAACTCTTTCGTGGTTTCCTTTCTGTTTAACGACCAACTCTATTGTTCCACCTACTTAGTACTTATGCATTAAACTTCCCAGAAACAATACCACACAAGGTCGTCTACTTTTCCCCATTTCATCCATTTTCGAAACATACAAGACATGGCCAACTTTCAAAGCCTGCCTCTAGAGATTCGGCAGGAAATCTACCTTCTCGCCACACCAGCTCGTGTGGTCCACCTCAAAGCTAAGGTATCCGGTTGCAAGGAATCTGACGGCCGTTTGTGGCTCTGGAATTTCAACTGGCTGCAAGGTGAATGCCCCCCGAAACAATATTTCTACAGTAATGCTCCAGTCCCAGTCCTTCTTCACACTTGCGTTGAGTCCAGAGCACATTTGATGAAGAAGGGATACCAAATCGCTTTCAAGAGCAAGACTCAGGGGCCAAGAACGTGGTTCAATTATGATCGAGACGTCTTGCTTGAAGATCTAGTATCTTGTAACTCTATACATCTCGAAACCGATGAGGCTACGAGAGTGCGGCGCCTGGCTGTCGATCACATCACCGATTGTCTCTATGACTCGATAGGATATGATGTGCTGCCCCCCTTACACTCTTGTGAAGACGAAGATACCTGCTTGAATCCACTTATCGAGGATTTCCCAGCCTTGGAGGAGGTTTTTATAGTTGACTGGAAGCCACATACTTTCCCCAGGGAACTAACAAGGAACCTGAGCTATCCTGTCGAACCTCCTTCGATGCGACATTGTTACGATACAGACAATCTCTGGAAATGCGTTAAAGTCGAGGATAGCTCGCTGTTCCGGACGATGCAGCATCACGTCATCCGGCCATACAGTGGACCGAAAATTGTAAAGCCGCCTGGCTATGTTCCTGCACCCAGGATTGCAGACTGGGGTACCTCAGCCATTGGTGTGCATATTTGCTGTTGGAACTTGCTATCTGCCGGCAAAGCCAAATTCGCTCTGGCCAAAAACCTTCTGTTGAAGACTGGAGGGCGCCAAAAATTATAACTCCGGTACACTTGATCGATGAACGACAGGAAGAAATCCTGCAGCAGAAACAGAAGATTGCTGTCGATGATTTGCGGCAAATGCGGGAATACTGGGCACCTGTTTTGGAGGAGAGAAAGCAGCGAATAGATGCCGGGGGTGGTGTTCCTAGTGAACGTGAACTACACTACCTTGAGGCAAATCGCTGGGAGATGACGTGCTGAATTGAGAAGGATATATTTTCGAGTTCTGAATCCGAAGACTAATTTGGGAAATCAAGGGATTGTCGGAATAGGCTCACCATGTCACGGATTCATGCTTGGCTATACTTGTGATATATGCGGAGTCACGAGCTGAATACGGTGGCCTAAGCCAGCAAGAAACCATCTGAGCTTGACATAAGTTTCTAAATGTCTTTAATCCTGGACCATGTTAAATTTATAAATTTATTTTTTATAAACTTCTCGTTTGTTTAGTATAAAAGTGTCGACGTTTCATACTTAACTATGCTTGTTCGATTGCAAGACTCATGCACACTAAACTTCTGATATAACAAAACCAGACACAGGAGGACTTGGTGGATAATCCTTATGGTCAAAGGGTTCCTCGCCTCTCTCAACCCTCCATCTATTCGTCGCCTCCAGCGGCCCACACAAGTCTTTGAATAGCCAGCCCCATTTCTTAATAAAACCCTCTGACATTTCCCATCCTGATACATCCCACGGAGGTGACCAAGCAATCAAACCACGTCTTTCCATTTCATCGTCCGGAAAGCCCTCATACAAACCGCCAATACAATCAGCCCATAGATCATCTTCATCAAAGGTACCATAAGCTCGAATCAAACAGTCCCGTGCTTCTGGGGAGGGAAACATATCAATCCAATCACAGTGCATGACTGTTTGTTGGAGAACTGTGGGGAGAAGGGCTGAAGGCAGGGAATCTGGGTTGGTTGGATATGGGACCACGTGGATAACGTCTTCGTCGCCGCAGTCAAGAGGAGTGGTCAACATGCCGGAGATGAAAGTCCTGTTGACGGCCAAGGCTCGGAGGGCGTTGTATTGGAGAAGTGTGATTAGATGATCTGAAGACAGAGGGAAGGCGATATTTGACTGATTCTTCTTGGCTCTGTACGCTAGTAAGGGTTTTCTGGAGTTGTATATAATCTTGGCATGAGATGCTGGGACGGCGGACATGGATTCTTGGTTGATATCCCAGCATACAATCACTGCTTCAGATTTGATTGTTGCGGCCTCAATCTCTGATGCCTTGGCCTTCTTTTCCTGAGCCTTCCGCTTTCCTGTCCTACCCTTAGCTGGAACACTAAAGAACCATGATAAGCGACTTACGGTATGCTCTCATGTTCAGCCTCGTCTGCGCCCTCCTTCTTGCTGCAGCATCTGTGGTCCCGGTCCAGTCATCCTCTATGCTTAGTGCCTGTACCCGGTGAGTAAGTTGTGCCGAATCACCTTGTGGGTTCTTACCTCAGCCAATTGCGGCATAGAAGTGAGCTGAACGCATGGATCTTGCTGATGAATCGACATGATGAAACTATGAAGTGTTGATGCCGAAGGGAAATGCAGGCTGCTCACATTGTCGTGTCTGGCGGGTAAAGACGTTGGATATTGAGGCGCAGACTAGCAAGGGTAGAGATGCAATGTGATGAGATCATTGGTTGATGTCACATAGTCCAGGCTGAAATAGTCCAGCGTCATGCAACCTGCTCACTCGTCCGTTTTTGGGCTTGCATTAGTGACTGATCATGATTGGCCAGGCACTTGTCTTTATGCAGCCTGCTCACAACACTTGACATGCAATAGGCACGATGGAATTAGGTATGGACTTAAGCGTCGGACTTTCGCTGGAAATTCATCAGAAAGAACTATAAGAGGACAGCTCTAGCATGAATTCTCAAGTCATTATGCTCATCATTCCAAAACTACTACGGCTCATCAACACTATTCTCTTAGTTTACTTAATACTTCACTTGAATTAACAAGACATCCATCACAATGGCTTTTCACCCCAATAACCTCCCCGATCTCACCGGAAGAGTGTACATTGTCACAGGTGGCAACTCTGGAATGTAAGTCTACCTTCGATCATCCTGTCCACCGATCTAGATCTCTGACCTTTCTTGCAGGGGACTCTACACGGTTGCCCATCTAGCAAGACACGGCGCCCACGTCTACATGTGTTCACGATCTATCGATAGAGGAAAAAAAGCCATTTCTGAGATCCAAAAAGACCATCCTTCAACCAAGATTGACCTATTGCAAATCGACCTGATGGATCTCGCAAGTGTCGTCGCAGCCGCCAAGCACTTCCTTTCGCTCGAAACATCCCTCCACGGCCTTATCAACAATGCTGGTATCATGGCTACACCATTTGAGATTACCAAAGATGGACATGAAGCTCAGTGGGAAACCAATTATCTTTCCCACTGGGTCTTCACCGAACACCTCATTCCAGTGATGCTGAAAACATCAAAGTCATCACCCCCCGGAACCGTGCGCATCGTCAACCTCTCTTCATCCGGCCATCTAATGTCCCCCAAGGGCGGCATAAACTTTGAAGACACATCGCTCAAAGAGGCGAGTGTCTGGGAGCGCTACGGTCAAAGCAAACTCGGCAACATTCTCCACGCGAAAGCCCTCCACAACAAGTACGGTCCTAGCTCAGGTAACGAAGAAGGCGAGATTTGGACAACGTCAGTGCATCCCGGCCTTGTAGAAACAAATCTTTCTTCGAGCGTTCAACATTCGACTGGGAGCTTGCCGCTGCTGTCATTGCTGAGATGTATGAAACTGATGTGGACTGCGGATCGGGGATCGTGGAATAGTCTTTTCTGCGCGGCCAGTCCAGACATGAAACCAGAGCAGAGTGGAGAGTATATGGAGATCTATCATCGGTTGTTTGAGCCTTGGTGGCAGAGTAGCGCGGCGAAGGATGAGGAGTTGGCGAAGAAGTTGGATGAATGGACGAAAGAGACTATGAAAAAGGAAGGGTGGATTCATTAGTGGTTTTTGCTATGATTCAATTGTTATATAGACAGGACTTTTGCTTATAGACTTTGAGAATTTATTTCATAACGTATCATAAAGATCTCTGTTTTGTTGGCTTTGCTATATTCACCATGGCCATATCAGTGATTGTACTATGTAATAATCTAAAGAAAAACAAAGGTGATTTCAAGTTCTTTCGGCGCCTTATTAAGGAATGAACCACATTCGTCCACAAACAGCTCCAGGGAACCAATATTAAGACTTAGGTAACTTTGCCTGAGTTTAGCGTAAGCTTAGGACAGGTTTAGAATACCTTTTATGAGATTGTCGAAACGCCATTGAACTGGTCATTAAACTGCAATTTTGTAAGGGTTAGACGTGAACATGAAAGCATACTTGATTTATAGAATGTTTCAAAGTCACACTTTGCTATCTATTACTGCTCAAACATCTCCATCAACAGTTCACCAAAGATATCCACATCGACGGTAGATAGCTTGGGATCAGTAGCAAAGGCTACTGGATCGTCGTTTATGAGGCCTGCTTGACTAGCGGCTTGCTCAGTCACATACAGCAGGCGACGCGGCCTGCTTCTTGAGCCCTTGCTCCCCTTTAACAAGCAGCACAACCGGGCTGGGAGGTCGAATTCTTCCGGCTGCCTCCCCTTGCTGATACAAACATCGACCGTCCAGATCATTCTCAGATACATGCTTGGTTGACTTCTCAGAATCTGACTCCAATCTGTCAGAGAACTGCCGCTGGTCTTGGATA
This sequence comes from Fusarium verticillioides 7600, assembly GCF_000149555.1. Lineage (NCBI taxonomy): Eukaryota > Fungi > Ascomycota > Sordariomycetes > Hypocreales > Nectriaceae > Fusarium > Fusarium verticillioides. The sequence continues at coordinate 3,137,143 of NC_031680.1, read as the reverse complement.
TACACTGGCTGTCAACCTGGGCCAAGTTGGCAACGTGTCGGACTATTTGCTTCACCCACTCTACACCGTAGTACTGAGGGAAAAAAACATTCAAAGTCTCAACCAATACTTTCAGTCGATCCTGATTTGATGCTGGAGCTGACCCGGCTTCCACCGATTCGTTGTATGATAGTTCGTTACTAAGCGATGATAATCGCGCAGTAATGGTATGAAGCGTCAATGGTGTAAGTAGGCAAGCAAGGCTGTAATAGAGCATTAGTTTCAGAAGTCAGGAGAAAGTTCTAGTGCTATGTTCGGCTTGTTGGACTTACGCTGATACCGGGAGCCAGCGTGCCAAGCGACGTCGGGTTAGCTCCTTGTAGCATTCTGTAATTTTCTGAGCAGCATCCTGCACCTCAAATGAGATTTGCTGGAGTTTCAAACTTCGCCCCGGTCTTGTTGTATCTCCACTATTAGATTCAGATGTGAGAGACTGCCGTAGTATCTTAGAATGGCAGAGGGCAATGGACGCAGTGCTATGTCATTGGTTAGTCTGTGCTGAAGGACAGGGCATAGGACAACTTACTGATAGTAGATGCACATGAGATTTGTCTGTAACACAATGGATTTGTCCTGATCATTGCCTTTGCCATACGACTCTTCGGGAGCATTCTCAAAGGGTGGGAACTGAGCCGAAACCCTCAAATACCAGGCCTTCAAGGCGGCTTCGCATTTCTCGAAAGCGAGGTCTTCGTCCCCAGCGGATCGCGACTTTGATACTACAGATTCCTCAAACGGGTACACAAGGGTCAGAACATCAGTCAAAAGAATCATCAGTTCAAGAAACTTTGAGAAAATGCTGATTTGGCGCCGCTTAGTAGCTGGTGTGAATACGCTTGACCGATAGATATCGTCCTGGAGGTGTTCGGCGCCCAAAGGGATTGCGTTCTTGAAATCAAAACGGTCGTGTGTGATATTGGGGCTAAAGCGCGTGCAGAGCGGCGAGATACGATCCATGATGACACAGCACCACCATAAGCGGTGGAGAGAGTTGTGGTATTTCAGTTGTTTCGTGGGTGTCATCTCTATTAGGTCTGGCACTTCTGTGTATCGGTCCGCGTTGATACTTCTAGCGTGCTGGATGGCTAAACTCAGCCAAGTCTTGTAGGGGTTCAAGGTTGTATTTGAGGGTGGTACCCAGCCCATCATGAGAAGGGCTGCTTGAGCTAGAGGGAGAGACGATGTTTCTGAACCTAGGTCGTACAACAGCTGCAGGACTTTGGTCAATAGAGTGGGGGACCATTAGGCTGTTTTAAGACCAACCTTAGTTCTTCTATAGAATTCGGCTCGAGCGGTTCTAAGACTCGAAAAACCAAGTTGCTTGATGACGTGAAGTGACACGAACTACATAATTTGATGTTGTTAGTTGACTTTTTCCATACCAAGGGATGTGGCTAAAGGACAGACTCACGTTACAACTGGCGAAAAGCATAGCCTGAAACACCAGCAGCGAAATGTTTGACTGCGGGCCCGTGGATTCCTTCTGAGAGTACATTTCCCAAAAATCGCCTTCGTTGAGGAGCGGGAGGAAAGGATGCTGGTGTCTGAAGTATTGCTCTACGAAATTGTCGAGTATTGGCCGGCTTGGAACGTGCAAGCATCCTTGAGCCTCCATGTAGTTGAGATCTTGTTGAGCAATTGAATGAATGTTGTGAATTTTTAGATACGGGTAGTGAACGAAGAGCACCGTGGTGCTGGTGTTGGGCCTCTGCGCCGCTGGCTGAGCCGATGGAATTGAAGGGACTGTCATCCTATGACTATACATAGATTCTTGTTCTGATGAGCTTGCTTCTGTTCGAATCTGGTTAGATACCAGGACCAAGATGCTATGGAGTAAATAGTGAGGATGGGTTATTTACCTCTGATGGTAGGACCATCACCATACCCAGATGACATTGAGTGTATCTCTGCGGTATCTGTCTCGCTGTCGCCGAGGCGATTTTCAAAGAAGGCCGCGTCGTCGAGAGTATCACCGAATGTCAGCATCCCAGGGTCGATACCGGGCGTATGAAAGGATAACCAAGGGTGGTCGTCGAGCGCCTCAGCGGCTGTGGGAGCGGCTTCGGTGCCATTGGCGTTACTGCTCTCATTAACATCATCTTCTTCCAGATGCTCTGACAGCTGCCGGCCGTCCTCTTGATAATCATCCTCGGGCGACCAATCTGTCTCATTCCTCGGTACCTGCTGATTTCTGGAGTCAAGGTGAGTTAGCAGAGGAAGGAAATGAAATTAAATGAGAGAAAAGTGGTCAAGAAGTAAGGGAGATTACTTACAGCCTGGAAGCGCGTCCAACTACCAGACAATTCTTGCAGTCGAGGTGACAATTGGTGCATGGCTGGCCGCGCACGGAGACATCGCAGCGGACCTTTCTGAACCTGCATGACAGACAAGCTCGAGTCGATCGTTTGCGGCGCTGAGTGCGCTTTGTTTTCTGGTGAGTGGAAAGCGGCGGTGACAAGACGGCAGAATCCATTTTCCCAGTTGGTCGAGTCGAGTCTGAGATGGAAGAGAGTAAATCCCCAGGTAAGAAATTGGGGCTCAGATGACTACTCTTACCGTAGGTAGAGGCAAGCTAACCAGTGAGTGAGGATGTGGGGAAAGGCTACCGAATGGTATTGCCGTAGTGAGCTTGGAGGAGTCGAGAACTGGATTGACCTGGGGTAGACTTTGCGGGGAAATTGAGTCAACGGAAACGTTTCCGACCTCTAATGAGTTAAGGCTCTTTCTAACTTAGATATACAGGAGAATCATACAGTTGGCATTAGTGAGGCCACTGGCAGGCTTACCCTCGGGGCCCCGGAAAGAGTCAGGTTCAGGTTTGATCTACTTGATACTTGATAGATATATCAAAACGCAACTCAAAATCTCGTACCTCTACTAGCGCCGTGTCCTCCCTCGGTAGAGCAGCTTGTCTATGCCGTGGTAATAGCTGTGGGTCCAGAGTGACACATCTACCCCATATTCTCACTTTAGTCCGATCTGGGGTAAAACCTAAACATGGAGGGACAGACGGAGGGGCAGACAGACAATATGGTAAGCCTGCAGTTAGAAACGCGTTCATTCTAGCCAATACCATGATAGAGTATCAGTTCCAATCACAATTGCTATCTATATAAGAGCCAATTTCTCTCTGTCTATCATGCATCAAATCCGAAATCTTCCCCTACCTCACTCATACTGCATCCTCAATTATAGACAACTTGGATCACTACCACGTAGTATGATGGCTACCAACCAAGCCTCAACCCTGGATGCTATGTAGGCAGAGTCCTTGGATAACTTCATCTACCAGACTAGTAACAACGTTACAGCCGTACGGACCCGGACATTCCCGGGACGGTTGATATGAGCCTTTCTGGTAAAGCATAACGCCTCAGACTCTTGATTTCAGTCCCCTTAGCTGACCATGTTTCCTAAACAGAGGGTCAAGAGTCGACTGCCTACGGACTGGCCCTCTACCCAGTTCCCTCTGATGACCCCAACGATCCTCTTCGGGTGTGCACAGCTTTCATCTACTTCCTGTCCATAAGTTCTGACCATACAACCAGTGGCCAAAATGGAAAAAGACCACGCTCTTACTGCTAGTATCTATCTACTCGTTCCTTGCAAACGGAAGCTTGTTCGGTCCAACTGTATACGTCAACTACCTGGCTCTCAAATTCCACAAGACGCCAAGCCAGACTTCTCAGCTGACCACGTACCCAAACTTGCTGTTTGGTTTCGGTACGTCTTCAGTCTACCCCTGAGCTTTCGGTTGCTGACTTGGAACCCCCACAGGCTCTCTAATATTCGTGCCAATGTATCGTAAAGTCGGCCGCCGTCCTGTCATGCTGATATCCCTTGTGCTGGTAATACCTCGCTATCCACTATCGAAACAAAAGGCCTATACTGACCGAGCTGCGTTGATAGTACTGTGCCGGTCTCCTAGGAAGTGCCCTCTCCAATTCATACGGCACACTCCTTGGCTTCCGAATGCTCCATGCTTCCGCCTCTTCTGTCTGCGAGGCTCTTCCCGCGCAGGTTGTCGCAGATGTCTTCTTTCTCCACGAGCGTGGCACAGCCCTTGGATGGTATACCTGTAAGCCACCTACCCACTGCCCTGGTCAAACCCTACTGATCAAGATCTTAGTTGCGCTTACGACTGGCACTCTGTCTGCTGTCGCCGCCAGCTATATGCTTGCAGGGGGCCACTCCTACAACCTCTTCTTCTGGGTTGAGTTTGTGGTCGGTTGTGCCTTGCTACTTGCTGTTTTCTTTCTCTTTGAAGAAACCATGTTCTTCAGGGATAGCCAGATCCCTGGCGTTTCACTGAACGCTGATGGTTCGGAGAGACTCCAAAAAGACGAGGAGCAGCAGACTACCGAGGAGATCGAGATCCAGGCAACGCCGCGAACCTACGTTCGTGACAGTTACTGGCAACAACTCAAGTTTGTTAGGAGAACAGATCCAAACTCTCCGATTTTCATGATGATGGTAAGACGCCACAGTACAGTGACTTACAGCGCATGCCCTAACGAGCGACTTGTAGATTCGATCGTTCACATATTTTGTGGTTCCACCGGTCTTCTGGGTCTGCACAACCTATGGTATGTCACATGCAGATAAACTCATTACAGGCACAGCAGCTGTGCTAACCATTCACCTTGGCAGGAACAATTCTTGGCCTGGCAGCCCTAGCTTTCACTGCAACATTCCCCGGTATTGTAGCGGCTCCGCCTTATTCCTGGCCAATTGTCAGAGTACCGGAACTGATCTATGGATGAATACTGACTTGCCCTCAAGGAAAACACAGGACTTGTAGCCGTTGCAGCATTTATTGGCTACCTCGCTGCCGCTGGGCCATTCAGTTCGCTCCCCGATCGATTCTCCGCCAGATTAGCCAAGAAGAACAACAACATCTACGAAGCTGAGCATCGTCTGTGGTGTCTCATCGTGGTGATTTTTGTATCTCCCGCATCTCTGATCCTATACGGATACTCAGCCGAGAAACAGCTTCACTGGTTCGGTTTAGTCTTCGCAGTTGGGCTCTTCCAATTTGGTATGTTGACAACAGACATTTGTGTTCTTTGCTAATCTCGTTGTCTTGAAACAGGGGCCTTCTTCTTCTTGACGTATACACTAGCGTATGCAATGGACTCGTATGAAGCAAATGTACCAGAGATGTTGATTGCGATGAATATTGGCAAGCAAGCGATCTCTTTTGGGTTTGGATATGAGGTCATCAACTGGATCATGAAAGATGGGTATGTGACGGTATTTGCGGGAATATTCTGCAGTGTTTTGTTGGTTAATAACCTTGCCGTCTTTGTCTTTTTGGTCTTTGGAAAGCGTCTTAGAGCATGGTATCCGCGAACTCGTCTGGCCAAGATTCACAAGGCAAGCATCCATTGAATCTTAAGGAATTGCGTTGATTGTTAGCCAGTCGCACGGCTAAGGTTGTGCATCAGAAGTGTCGAATGCGATTGCTCAGTACGGACTAGAGCCTTGGCTTACGGTCATTTTTGGGTGGAAAAATAACTTAATTTATAGGCCATTTCCATCGGATAGCGCCACTCTCAGAGATGTTCCAAGGGTATTGGTGCTCAGCGGCTGTTCTGTGCGACCCAGCTCGTTGTAACATAGGTAGCCCGCAGCCTGATTGCCAAGAGATTTCGATAGCTGGCTTTGATGGCCTCAATCTGAGTACTGAGAGACCTGAACTACCTGAATCTTATTGACAACAGTTCACAATTATGTACGAGGATGGTATTCTCCCTGGCCTGGTTCTGTCAATTGGGAGCTACATACCTCTTGTTCTCTTGCTTCCAGCAATACCAACATTCAGTCAGCCCCAAGTCCACTCGTACTGACAAACAATTCTTGAAGGAAGCCACACCTGGATATTGACTAGCTGACCATGTATGTGAGACCTTTTGGGTATATTTGTACCTTGGCGGTATGTGGGTTTCGGTCATCACAGTCGATGCGCTTTTAGCTCCGGCAGCCTGCGTTCACAAGCATGTTGCCTCAGAATTGGTCCCATGAGACGAAAACTTAGTACGAGATCAGATAGGAGTCAATAAGTTTTGGTCAGTTTTCATTGATATAGCAGTGGGCAGCTAGCCATTCAACCATATGTGCATGTGGCTACACTCAATTCAGTTCAGCTCCATGTCTACCTGTAAAGTGCACTGATAGATATTCAACGAGTACATGCGACGCTATTAATTAGCTATTGCATGTAGAAGCCCAAGAGACACCTTGTCACGTAAACCTTCCTGGATCCAACCAGGGAACCCGCGTATCAGAGAAGTCCAGGCCGAGGAATTGGGTACGATGACTTGAGCTCCATACCCAGTATAAAGCTGGTTCACAACACCATCAGCGACAGACTCTGCAGATATCGTGGTGTCCTTCATTTTCCCCTTGGCGATAAGGTCTGCGATCAACGGAGTCTTCACCCAAGTCGGATGTATGATGCTACAGCCTATTAGTCACACTGCAGAACAAACACAAGCCGAAGTATCTTACCTTGCACGCACTAGCGGAGCCTTGTAGATGTGCCTCAATTCCTGTAGCAAGCCCTCATGGAATGCGAGGAGTCCAGACTTGGTACACCCGTACTCGACGTTACTCGCCTGGGTAGCGAAGCTAGCAAGGCTTCCAACGTTGACAATATGGCCATGGTTTCTTCGTATCATGGTAGGCAGGAAGTGCTTCACAAGCAGTATCGGTGCGATGATGTTTACGTGAAAAACTTTGCGGATCTTGGACTCGGGACAAGCAAGCATAGACATAGCGTTGCCAATTCCAGCGTTGTTAATGAGCACTGTCGGGTCGCCATGTTCAGAGACAATCTGCTTGGCGACTTTGGAGATTTCGACGGGGTCAGAGAGGTCTGCTGAGCAGAAAGATACGTTGGGGGCTAAAATCTGTCAGCGGGTTATTGAGAAGTTGTGATGCTGACTTACGAAGTTGATAGCTTGGAGCTTTCAGATCAATAACTATGACCTTGATGTGCTTCTTTGCAAGTTTGAGGACAATCTCTTTGCCAATACCACTGCTACCGCCAGTGACAACAACGATTTCCCTTTTCCAGTCCCAACTGTTGTCGGTAAGGTAATTGTTGACCTTTCTCCTGGTAAGCCATGCGTTGAATCGTGGGAGAAGGCCTATCAGGAACACTGCAGCAGCTCCAGCCAGGATGTTCTTGTTCTTGGCCAATTCTACTACACGGTCCAGGGTGTCCTTGTCTATCTTGGGGAATGACATTTTGAGTAGTAGTGTGAATGCGATAATTCCGAAACAGTCGTTAATGGGGTGATATGGATCGAATAAGAACTTGAAGATGGACAATTCTTTTCGGATATAAAGTTTAGCAATTACTGATGTGCATTGCTCGTCTTGACGCCGAGGGGTCCGCGGCTCAAGCGATATAATTTGCCATGGCGTTGAAATGCCGAGGGTCGATTTCCCGAGGGATGTCGCCATTCACAATACCTTATGCCTCGGGCTCAGAATCATGCCTTCAGCATGGACCTAAGAGTTAACTTGATCAAATATACATATTCGTATGTTATCTCGCATTCAAGTCAAATCTTGAAACGACTCTGTTCTGCTCAATAGACCAACCACTTAGAATTACTCCTATACTTATTTCTCACGCGAAAATGGTTTCTCACAAAGACGTCGATATTCCCACTTATGATGGACTTAAACTAAAGGGTACTCTGTTCTCTGTTGGTCAGAAAAGGCCATGTATCATCATGTCGAGTGGTGTAAGTCAGGCCAGTTTCGTGATTCTGTCCTCCACTGACTCGCTTTTCGACGCAGTGGTCAGGACTGCGATCTCACTTTCTGCCCGAGTTTGCAGCACGATTCAACCAAGCTGGCTATGGTGTTCTGACCTACGATAACCGGTGCTGGGGAGATAGCGGAGGTCTTCCTCGGGAACAGGTCGATCCGACGTTGCAAACTCGCGATTACCTCGACGTCTTCAACTTTGCCGTCACTCTGCCCGAAGTAGACCCTACCAAAGTCATATACTGGGGGTCCAGTATGTCCGGCGGAAATGCCATCTGCGCAGCAGCCGTGAATCACGATATCGCTGGCGTCATCTTGCAAGTCCCCTTCATCTCAGGCGAGTGGCTCTCTCGCATGCCAGGCGCGTCGACAAGCTTACTCCTCGGCGAACGAGCCAAGGCCACAGTGGAAGGATCTCCCTCCAAGATCCCCAACTTTCCTAGCTCTCTTGATGAGCTTAAGAGAGGTGCTTCGCAAGCTGTTCTCAAAGATCCAGAGTCGATCCCGTTCATCGGCGAAATGGAACAGCGAGGGCTTGACTGGGCCAAGACGTGTACAGTGCAGAGTCTGACATACGCTCTGCTTCACGAGCCATTGGCTTATATCCATCGTATCTCGCCGACGCCTATGTTGATGATCATTGCTGATCACGATGTTACGACGCAGCCTCATTTGCAACTTGAAGCTTTCAACAAGGCACTTGAGCCAAAGAAGCTTGTTGTTCTCAAGGGCATGGGGCACTTTTCACCTTACTTTGGTACGGCTTTTGATGAAAACGTGCAGGCCCAGATTTCATATCTTGATGAACTCTTTGCGTGATATGTCATGTCAGAAGGATTAGGAGAAGTAGCATAGATCAAAGTAGACGAATAAGTTCCGAAATGTGTCATCGTCATCGAACATGATTAATGTGGCTTGTTTAAGGGTAACTTGATGCTAGGGGGCTTATCGAGCATGCTCAGATTCTCAAACTCCTCCTCCATTGCTCCATTCATACTCTTTAGTCGAAAGGAATGGCGGTTGAGGATGCACTTCACCTGCTAGCAAGCTCATGGCATGCTAAGGCACTATTCGTTCATTTGCCGCAGCTGATGTTTCGTGTCCGCAGACCCGCCTTGTATGAAGAGGGCATCTATGGCTCAAATTACATTCACTCTCTGAGACATGTAACCAACGAACCGAGGCCGGCGAATCATTCTAACACAAGTCCAAGGCGCTCAAAGTAATTCTTAATCGCCTTCCGTGGAATTTTAACCGTATGGCTCAATCTATAGCTTAGCCGTGGCGCCCACTGACTTTCCCTTCTCTCTTGCTTGCAAAACCCGTCTGAGGATTTTACCGCTAGGGCTTTTGGGAATGGCTTCAACAAACTCCACACCACCCTCGAGCCACTTGTACTTTGCTTTGTGGCTTTCAACATATTTGCAGATAGCAGTCTCGATCTCTTCGTCGGACTTATTACCCGTGTAAGCATCTTTTACTACAAAGGCCTTGGGCACTTCCCCAGCGAAATCGTCGGGGACAGGGATGACTGCGCAATCTGCGACGAACGGATGAGAAAGAATATGCGCCTCGAGCTCTGCGGGGGCCACTTGATTGCCCTATTACTCCAGTTAGTCTTGCCTATGTTCAAGGTGGATCGAATAAACTGTGAATACCTTCACTTTAATGAGCTCTTTGATTCGGTCGACGATGACCACGTGCTCTGTACCAAGAGGTGACAGACGTATAACAACAACATCACCTGTTCGAAGCCAACGACCGTCCTCGTCCCACACAAACGTCTCTGCTGTGGCTTTGGCGTTGTTCATGTAGCCGAGACAGATGTTTGGAGATTGGACGAAGAGTTCGCCTGGCTTCTCGAGCTCCGTTACTTCCAAGCCATTCTCATCTATAACTTTACATCGGGTGCCGAGAACGATGGACCCTGATGTGCCGGGGAGAATGTCATGCTGGCTTGTGGAGCAAACAGAAGGACTGCTTTCCGTCAAGCCTGGTAGAGGCAATATTGTCAGTTATTATCCCAAGATTTATGACTCGTTGTCCATCGTCTTACCATAGCCCTGTGCAACTTTCCATCTTGGCCACATCTGCTGCATACTTTCGATGGTCTTCGCGCCGAGGGGTGCAGCCCCTGAGGTGACCCATTCTAAACTACTCAGGTCGTACGAGTCGCATTTTCTTTTGTTCTGGAGTAGCTGAATGGCGATAGGCGGGACCTATAACAGTTTCTGGGTCAGCCGAATACAAGGGTGATGGATAAAAGCACAACATACAAGCGGCAAATGGTTAGCTTTGTACTTCTGTATGGCTGCGAGCATGTGGCCTAGATTGTATCTTGGGAGCACCACCACCTCATCACCCCGCCAAGGTAGTATGTGAGAGATGATGACTAGACCGTAGATATGGCTGAACGGCAATAGACCCAGTCCGACCTGCGTTTCAACCCCAGCTAATTTCCGCCCATAGCTCTCATACGCGACTTGTAAGGCAATGTTACTGATGATGTTGTAGTGAGACAACATGACACCTTTCTAAAACCACATTAGCATCTGCCCGTTTGCAAAAAAGTAGTTAATTGCTGAAATAGGGATTAGGGGCTAACCGGAAGGCCAGAGGTGCCGCTTGAGAAGCAAATATAGGCAACCTGTCGTTTTCCTTGCTCCTTGACCCATAGCAACGGCGGGAGCAGAGGCAAATGCCTTCCTTCATCTATCAGCGTAGATAGACCAACAAACGCGCTGTTGTTTGTTTCATTAGGCATGTCGAGGATGAAAATATGGTCTTTCGAGATATCTGCCGCTGTCGCTGCCTCCAAAGCCACGGGAAGGAGAGAGACGCAGGTGAACAAGGCTTTTGCACTTGTCGCTCGAAGTTGATGTGTGAGTTCAGAGACGCTATATGCTGCATTTGCAGGCGATGCAATAGCGTTGAGGCGATGCAATGCGTGGGTCAATGGAACGTAATCGATCTATCAAAACACCTCTCAGTTAGTAATTCCCTTCTTCATATCTTCAAATATTGTTGTCCTACCGTGTTCCAAGAAAAGACACAAGCCACCTTGTCCCATTCCGTGCCGTTGGCGACACCCCAATCGAGTCGTTTCGCTATGGCCCTGGCCATGTAGTCGACCCTTTCCCGGACCTCAGCAACAGTATATGTCTGACTCGTCAATCCGCAAGTGTATGGATTACGGGACAGTTTCAATGGTTTGCGGCCATGTTGTTCTGAATACATGAATTCTTCGATTGTGATGCTGTCTGGCAGAGACACTGGAGGGAGCGCTCGCGCCCACGCTGGTGATTCGAAGACCATGATGGCGTTCAGCAGGATCAAAGGAATAATCGGCAAAACACTGCTATTGAGACTAGATATTGCTTTGGGGATACAACTATATTCTACGCCCAGCCTCTTTGCCTTGGAGTTACTCAGCCCGCGACCCTCGGGACTATTGCCTCGGCATTACATCTATGCACTGTATTGACTGATCTCGTGCAATAACCCCGTTCCTTTTTACCTTGGGAAATTTCCGATTCTGTGATGATCTTTGATCATTATTGTGTAGTCCCTCGGCAGTGCCGAGTTAGTAGAGTACGAAGGATACTCCAAGACATAGTATTTATGCTTAATACTCCACACTCCGCACTCGAACGAACGATACCACGAATACGAGAGCGAAACCATCAGACAATACAAACTACATTATATACATAAAACATGATTGACGACTCGCCTGGAAGTAATGGCGACCATGTTGGTCAGAATGGCTATACTGCCACACAGAACAGTTCTGAAGAGAACCGGCCCAAGTTTACCCTGAAAGACACTCCTGTCGAGAATCAGCGTCCGATGAGAGTTGTGATTGTCGGAGCTGGTTTTTCTGGTATCTATTCAACTATTCGGTGAGTCAAGGTTGAATGACATTAAGTAAACGCCCAAACTAACGACACGAATAGAATGACACAGAGACTGAGAAATATTGATCTTACTGTCTATGAGATGAATGAAGAAACTTCAGGAGTTTGGTAAAACATCTTGCCTCCAATTCCTGGTGACCTTGATCTAACTTGAGAAACAGGTGGTTGAATCGCTATCCTGGCCTGGCTTGTGATATTCCATGTAAGTCTCTATCTATGGTTATAGTCTTTTGTACAGGGACTGATGGAATCGACAGCATACTGTTACCAGTTCAGCTTCGCGCCAAACCCCTATTGGTCCTCCCTTTACGCTCCAGGCGCCGAAATTCGTGCATATATGCAAGATGTCGCTGAGAGATACGGTGCCAACCGCTTCATCAAGACGTCTCATCAAGTCACTTCGGCAACTTGGGACTCGGAGAACAAGGTCTGGTAAGTGACGCGAAAAGGATGCGATTGGTCTCAAGAAGGCTGACAAAAAGCTCTAGGAGACTCACTGTAAAGAACGTCAAGACTGGAGAGACATTTGAAGATACTGCGAACATCCTCGTCTCTGCAAAAGGGGGTCTAAATCAGATAGCTTGGCCGGAGATCAAGGGACTGAAGGAATTCGCGGGCAAGCTCATGCACTCTGGTGCTTGGGACGAGAGGTAATTACAGAGTTAATCTACGTCAAATGAAAATAGCCTAACAATCGGGTAGTTGCGACTTGAAAAACAAACGCGTGGGAATCATTGGCAATGGATCGAGCGCCATTCAAATCTTACCCGCGATCCAGCCACTGGAGGGGATCAAGGTAACTTGTTTCGCTCGATCGCCGACCTGGATTGTTCCTGCATTTGGCGACACAGCTATGCAGAAGTTGGGAATGGATCCTTCAGAGACCAAGTGTAAGTTCCTAGACAAGCCCCGTATCTGGGAATGGTAGGCTAACATCGACAAGTCTCACGTCGTCACCAAGAGATGCTCGCGAGGCAGCCAGACAGGTTCTACAAAATGCGAAAGACACTCGAAGACGAAGCTGCAACAATCTATCCTTTGACCTTGATGGGCACTGATGTGCAGACCGGGGCTCGAGAGCTCTTTCAGAAGCAAATGGAGGAGAAACTGGAAGGCAGAAAAGATCTCCAGCAGATTATCCCTTCGTTTGCTCCTGGTTGTCGTCGTTTGACCCCAGGCCCTGGATATCTGAGTGCTCTCCAACAAGAAAACGTCACTTTTATTAGCCAAAAAATTGAAGAGATCACAGAACGAGGAGTCAAAGTGACCTCTGGGGAAGAGGTCGAACTTCATGTTCTCGTCTGCGCGACTGGCTACGACGTCGAGGCGCCGCCGACTTTCCAAATAAGAGGCCGCAATGGCAAGGCGCTCACAGAAAAGTGGAAACCACATTGGGAGACCTATATCTCACTTGCAGTCGACGAATTCCCCAACTTCTTCCTCATCGCCGGTCCCAACTGCGGTCTAGGCTCAGGCAGCCTACTCAGCATCTTCGAAGCACAAGGCGACTACATCGTCAAAGCGATCCGCAAGCTTCAGAAGGAAGACTACGCTACCATAGAGGCCAAGCCCGAGCGTGTAGCTGACTTTAGTCAGTACATAGACGAGTACTTCAAAGGCACTGTGTACACGGATGAGTGCTCATCGTGGTATCGCTCCGGTAGGCTTGGGTCACGCATTGTAGCGCTGTGGCCTGGGTCTTCTGTGCAGTGCCTTGAGGTGTTGAGGTCGCCGCGATGGGAGGATTATAAGTTTGAGAGTGCCGATCCTACGGGGAATTTGTTAAGGTGGATGGGGAATGGTTGGAGCCAGGTGTTGACTGAGGGCGATCCGTCTTGGTTTTTGGATGCTGATGTTGTTGATGCTCCTTATGAGGGGAAGCCTGAGGATAGTGAGTTCTATAGACGTCGTCCATTCTCATACTAGGATACGCATCATTCGAATTGAATGCGTCATTACGTCGATAAGGCTGCCCAAACTTTCCCATGACTGGGAGACTTTCCGACATCATTACCTAGTTTAAAGACGTCCTAAGCGATACTAATCTCATATAAAATCTATACTGCCTTGAACAAAGGTGCTCAAATTTCATGTCTCCCTTATGAAGAAGCTGGCGTTTTACAGAGTTGCTGTGGCTATAACTCTCAGTCAGTGGGACAAGAAGTCTTTTGTAGACATTTACATATTTCTCGTGATAAACTAGCCAGCTGCTGTATCATTGTTCTTGGATTTGACCAGGTTTTCCTAAGTCTCTTTTTTATTTAGGTTGAAACATATCTACTCTTCGGGGTCTAGATGCCATGTATCTCCAACACGAAATCCTTCAGGGAAAGGGTCTGTGGAATCCAACACAACTTGTTTGAAGCTTGTTATCCATGCCTGTCCTTCAACAGAGGGATAAATCGCAGAATATTCACCAACCTTGGTTGTTCCCTCTACTCTACCAACGAATTCCGTCCCAGTGATGCCGCGGTGATAAAAGTTCTCACCCTCCTTCAGCTCTCCTTTTGCATGAAGAACTGCTAGCCTGGCACAAGTTCCTGTTCCGCAAGGGCTTCGATCTAAGCGCCCGGGAGACACGACTACAGTGTTGTTTGCTGCCTTTCCATCCTTGTACTCATACAGAGGCTCTGTGAACTCGATAATTGTGACGCCATGAATACCAGGGTTTTCCGGATGCACTGGGTCCGTTTGTTCCATGACAGCTCTCTTGATCCGCTCTCCGACCTTGACAAGCTTGGCTCCCTCCGTAGTCTTTATCTTGAGACCAACTGACGCAGCATCTACCAACACGTAGATCATCCCTCCATATGCAATGTCGACTTTCACCGTGCCCAGATCCGGTACCGAGATCTCCTTGTCCGTGGCAAACACAAAGGCAGGCACATTATGAAACCTGACACTCTTACATTTCCCATTCTCACACTTCGCATAAGCAGTAACAAGTCCAGCCGGCGCATCAAGCTTGACAACCGTCTCAGGTTCCTGCATCGTCACCATGCCCGTTTCCAGCAGACACGTCACCGTCGCAACGGTATTTGCTCCCGACATGGGCGGGTACTCTTCATGCTCCATGATGATGAAGCCATAGTCGGCTTCTGGGTTCGTGGGAGGTAAGACGAGGTTGTGGCACATGGCGGAACAGCCTCGTGGTTCATTCAGAAGGAGGTTTCTGAGGTGGTCTTCATGTTTCCAGAAATGCATCATCTTTTCGTACATTGTCTTGCCAGGGACATCGCGTACACCACCGACTACGACGTCGCAGACTTCGCCGCCGCAGTGGACGCCTACAGTGTTGAAGCTGCGCTTGAAGGGCATGATAAAGAGAAAGAGTACAATTCTGTGATGAAGGTATAATTCGGTCAAATTGTTGATGGCTACATATGAGGTGCTATCTGACATTCAAGCTCTTATACAGGAGACCGCATCGGAATTAACAACCGTAGGATATCGCTGTTTCTATCTGAGATTTATCGAAACCCTCCATCATTGGCTGCCAGAGAGAAGTCTGGAACGACCTTCCAGAAAGCTTCGCTTCTCCGCATGCTCGAAGGTTAGCTTAGCCGCCATCAACTAAGATTCGTGGGGTTTGTTAAGGGTCTTATTTGGGGTAAAGTTGAGGGATATCGGTCGGCGATCCGTAGTCGGATGGAACATCGTCCCGGTTCGGCTCGGATTATTGTTGCCCGAACAGCAGAACGCAAGGAAGATGTACATGTAAGTGCATGAGGACATATGATAATATTAAATACCATGTGAGTTTCTCATTAGATAGCAAATTAATACATAGACGAGGATACAAAGAAGCACCGTTCATCGTCA
This sequence comes from Fusarium verticillioides 7600, assembly GCF_000149555.1. NCBI lineage: Eukaryota > Fungi > Ascomycota > Sordariomycetes > Hypocreales > Nectriaceae > Fusarium > Fusarium verticillioides. Next base: position 3,121,583 of record NC_031680.1, on the reverse strand, counting down.
AACTCGGATGACCACTCAATGTCAAACCCCCGGATTATCACCAGGTCATACTAAAAATCAAGATCTAAACTCCCAAAACTGGCCATTTCACTGAAGATCTCCAGCTTCACTCCTCATTCCCCGCTTCTTGATGCCTCGGTTGTGGATATAAGGTGGCATTCGGCCTTACTATCGGATGCTTCAGGATTGGATACAAAATGACTCGCGGTACCAGCTTTACTATCCCACGACTTCGATTGTTGTCGTTCGTCCCTACTTACAGTGACGCATGATGATTCTACCGAGTGTTTCTCATCTCCTGGCCGTTGGAGCTGGAATTGGCACTCTAGTGTCTGCTCTTGACACGACAACTGTAAAAACAGATAACGGTGTTGTTAAAGGCTTTACGGACGAGTCTTTTCCCAATGTGGCTCAATTCCTCGGTATACCTTATGCCGAACCTCCGGTTGGGAAACGGCGATGGGCTCCTGCAGTAGTCAAAGGACGATTCGGAACATTAGATGCATCGCATCAAGGCCCTGCGTGCCCTCAAGCCGAACCATCCAACAGTGGTCCATGGCGCCCTGAGTTTCTGATCAAGCCTAACAGCACAAGCGAAGACTGTTTGTATCTGAATGTTTGGACTCCGTACAAGGCTCGGGCGAGCAACAAGGGAAAGCTTCCGGTGTTGATTTGGATCCATGGTGGAGGTTTCACTGGCGTAAGATATATTTCTTCAGTTCATCGATGAGAGTGAGTTGACTGACGTATCGTGTAGGGCGGTGGTAATATCGACTACCAAGTGCCTCCCCACTGGATCGCAAGAAGTCAGAAGCACATAGTCGTCAGTCTCAAGTATGTAAAGACAGGCCCCTTCCCACTTTCATCACTAATCATGATATAGCTATCGTCTCGGAATCTTTGGATTCCCAAATGCCGCGGGTCTTGACTCCGAGGAACAGAACCTAGGACTTCTAGATCAACGTCTCGCCGTTGAGTGGGTGCGCGACAACATCTCACGCTTTGGAGGAGATCCCAAGAGGATCACTCTCTGGGGTCAGAGTGCTGGCGGCGCTTCGGTGGGATACTATCAGTATGCGTATCCTAAGGACCCAATCGCGCATGCATACATCCAAGATTCTGGGGGCGTCTTCTTGCCCATCAACAATGCTGATTCCACACACTCCAACTTTACCTCTATCGCAAAGGCGTTCAAGTGTGACAAAGACAATCAGGTCGATTGCCTCCGGAAGATACCTTTTAAAGACATCCAAAAGAAGGTCGAGAATACAGCGGGAGTGAGCTTTGTCCCTGCCGTGGATGAAAGAACCAGATTCTCAGACTACTCAAGCCGACTTCTATCGTCCAAGATCCCTAAGCTGGTAAGCTCTCCATCACATCATCTTTCAAGCAAAATGACACTGTACTGACCTCTACCTCAGCCATCCATCATCGGAACAAATAGAGACGAATGGAACTTTGGTGGAGAGCCAGCAGAGCCTCCAGTAAAACCACCACCTGAACAAGTCCATACAGACAGTACCTTCGGTTGTCCCGCACACTTCGAAACAGCTCTGCGGTCCTCAACTAACGCCAAGACCTGGCGATACATGTACTCATCAAACTTCACCAACATCATGCCCGGAGATGAAGGGGCTTTCCACTCTGCTGAGCTTCCTTTGATCTTTGGAACTCACAGCATCGCGCGGGATAAGTCTAGGCCATTTGAGTACAAGATCAGTCATGCGATGCAGGATTACTGGTTGGCGTTTATTCAGGATCCTTATACTGGACTGACAAAGAAAGGATGGAAACCAACAGCTGGAGGGTACGGTACGTTGCAGACTGGCGTGGAGTTCGGTTATGACAATGAGATTGTCTCGAGAAAGTATTCGTTCAAGTCCTTTCAGGATGGGTGTAAGAATGCGACTGCAGTTGAGCAATAGGTAGTCCCATAATTGGTTATCAGCAGATCCAGTTATACGGCAATCCAACACGATTTCCCAAGATATTTGCCAATGCTTATCATCTCAAGCATGTCTATGTTGGATGTCGGGTGCCGATCCGCAGTCGGATGGACCGGCCGGCCGTGGGGTAAATGACCGGCAGCATGAACCGGCACCGACGCTGGCCGTGCTGCCCCTGCAACGCCGACTTCGCAGTCATCTACCACGATAAGCATCAGGTCTATATACCCATATCAATGCTCAGCAGAGATACACAGCTCTGCTCTTCATCTGATTCCTCATTTATTGTTCTGCACCAGGTTCTCTGTGCGGATATAAGCTCTCAGCCACAAGTCTCATTTTGTTCTACACAGCACCATGGCCAGCAACCTCATCGTCCTTGGCGACGCCGAAATCCGAGATCTGCTCGTATCTCTGTCGAAAGAAGAAGTGCTTCAGTTCAAGAAAGCTTTAGAAAACATCCTCATTGAATTCTCTGTCAAAGGCGAAGGGAAATACCAACCAACACCAGACTTTGTCAATCGACCGAATGGGCAAAAGACTCTCTTCCGCACATTCACTTCCCCAGACTACGTAGGCACAAAGATCGTGGTTACTCCAGCCCCGATCAAGGACGCAGATGGTAACACGGTAAACCGTCCCCTTGGTGGACTTTTGTCTTTGTGTGATTCAGCGGGTGTGCCGACGGGTGTACTCAATGCAGCTGAGCCCACAGGCTACCGGACGACACTCTCTGCTCTGATCCCGTGGACTTGGAGAAAGGATACCGAGAACATTGTGATCTTTGGAGCGGGGAAGCAAGGGCTTTGGCATACTCGTCTTGCATTAGCTCTCAGAGGTTCTGAGATCAAGAAGATCACTATTGTGAATCGTTCCGTTGGCCGTGCGAAGGATTTGGTCAAGACAGTGACGGAGGAAAACAAAAAGTACTGGAAGTCTTCTGCTAGTCTGGATGTTCTTGATCCTACTCAAGCAGATTACGACGAGGCTCTGGCATCTCTATTATCGTCAGCGGACGCAGTATTCTGCACAGTTGGTTCAACAAGTCCACTCTTCTCACTCAAGACCATCCTGGGTGATGAAACACGAAGTAGATTGCCTTTCGTCGGCGCCATAGGCTCATGGCAAGCCGATATGATCGAACTCGATCCAGAAATGCTTCGCCATGCTGCCTCTCGCGACGACTCGTATAGTCCTCGTGGTGGAGAGGGCAGTATTCTTGTCGACGATCTAGAAGAAGCAATGGTCAAGTCAGGAGAAGTGATACAGAGCGGCCTAAAGGGCGAGAGACTACTTCAGGTTGGAGAGATCTTAGATTGGCTTGATGAGAAGTCTGAAAGGAAGCCTGAAGGGGGCATTGGGAAGCTCAAGACGTGGATTAGCGAGGGCTTCGTTGTGTACAAAGGCATTGGCGTGAGTGTCACAGATCTTGCAGCTGGGAACGCCATCCTGGACCTTGCTAGGAAGAGAAATGTTGGAACGGTCATTTCCAACTTTTAGCTTCACAGCGGGAATTCATAGAAGCTAGAGTCTGCAATATGCCAAGGGCATTTGGTGATAGGCACGTTGATCTCAGAAGGTGCATCCGAGCAAAGTTTGTGGCAGACAATTCCCTATTGGATAGAAGTCAGTTATCTGCCGGGATTAATGATATAGAAGTTCATGTCAGTCTGAAGCAACCCTCCTCGATGCAGCCTATTTTCACGGCCAACTATGTACTTGCTTTAGAGGCTCGGTGGACCTTGTTACCCTACACTGTTCCCCTTTCTTGATATCCAAATTTCATATAAGAAATAGAAGCTCCATTTATAGCTATCATGGATATCTGCTTACAATCGCAGATGCAATGAGTTGCTGTAGGTAGGTCGACGATCGGGCTGTAGATCGATCGCCCTGGGGTGCATGTATGACGTCGTTTACCGAGCTTTTCCCGCTAAACCCGCGTCGCTAAACGCTAGCCCGAAAATAATTCATCGTGCCTGGAGAGCTCGTGCTCAATAGCTTCGTGAACTTTCAAAGAAGTTCAAATCTTTGGCCTTCTGATATACCTTTCGACACAACTTATCTGCGCTTGTCCGACACCACGGGATACACTACCCAGCAGCGTTTACTCAAATAACCGACATCTCTTTCATCACCCACGCTCACTCAGGCATCCTTGCCCCATTCAACACCACTCGATCATGCGATAGCACCCTTAAATACTGACTGACAGAGCGCTCCCCCCCGTCGCCCAACATGTCAGTCAGCCCAGCGCCCTCCCTCCAGCTCGCGGAGTATCTCGAGAAACTCCCCGGCACGACCTTTCGCAAGCTCTACCAACAACCCTCAACCGCGTTCGCCATCTTCCGTCGCATGCTACCGCACCTCGGTTCGTCACCACAACCACTACACCCGCCCAATCTCTAACACACCCCCTAGCAAAGACCTTTGTCATGCGCATTCTCTACTCTCCCAAACCTACACTCCTCAGCGATCTAGACGACTGGGTCAAACCGAGCCATAAGCGCCAGAAGGACCAGGCGCTCTCGATCTTGCGCGTTCTGCACATCGTCTCGATCACGGCGCCTTCAAAGGAACGACCGCAGGAAATGCAACTTACTACGAACTTCAAGCTATCCCTTCGACTCGCGCTATCAGGCGGTGGCACACATAACTCCTTCGGTGTACCGTCAACACTTCAAATCCCCCCCGAAATCGACATCACCTTTCTCGATCGCTACGCACGAAAGAAATGGGAAGATATCCTGCACTTTGTCGTATCTAGTGTCGGCTACAAGAGCGCCGGCGAGTCTTCTGGACCGAATAAGAGCGTGAAAGAACTCCTCGTCGCGGGCCGTCTCGTCGATCGTAAAGCCAGTGGTAGCGTTGGCATCACACAGGCTGGTTTTACCTTTTTGCTGCAAGAGGCCAACGCGCAAGTATGGACGCTGCTGTTGCTTTGGCTGGAGGCTATGGAGGTGAATAAGATGGCTGGGCTGGAGGCTACAGATATGCTCTCGTTCCTCTTCGTGCTCGCCAGCATGGAACTCGGTCGCGCGTACGACACGAATGCGCTGACGGAGCAACGTAAGAACATGCTACCCTCACTTGTTGACTTCGGGTTGATTTACATCCCTAATCACAAACGATCCATGTTCTTCCCGACTCGTCTAGCTACAACCCTCACTTCGAGCAGCAATAGTCTTCGCAGCATTAGTGATGGCGTTGCAGCCGCGACGGCAGCTGCTCTTCAGCCAGGCCAATCTGGCGCACCAGGGGGCAGCGTGACAGCCGCCAATACCGAGCAGCGCGGCAGTGTGATTATCGAGACTAACTACCGTATCTATGCCTACACTCAGTCAACACTTCAAATCGCGGTCCTCGCTCTCTTCACCAAACTCGCGATGCGCTTCCCCGACATGGTCGCCGGCCGAATCTCCCGCCAATCCATTCGACAAGCCATTCAATTCGGCATCACCGCCGAGCAGATCATATCCTACCTTTCCGCACACGCACACGATCAAATGCACCGCACCGCAGCTCTCAATAACAAACCCGTTCTTCCCCCAACAGTAGTCGATCAAATTCGTCTATGGCAGCTCGAAAACGAGCGTATGAAGACAACAAGCGGGTTTCTGTTCAAGTCCTTCGAGGATGATAGGGAATACAAGGATATCTCAAGATTTGCCGAGGAGGTGGGTGTTTTGGTGTGGAAGAACGATGCTCGACAGATGTTTTTTGCGAGCAAGCACGAACAGATTAGAGACTATATGAAGATTCGCAAGAAGACAGAATGAATACTTTCCGTAAGATTGGAAAAGGGGGGGTTAAGAGATTTACAGCATTGGAGTTTTTGGCGTCGATGGGATAGCTAGATGGACTCGCTAAAACGATATTTCAACTCGAAAGGGGGGCCAAGATACTGTTGGCGTTGTGTGACTGCATTTCAGGCTAGAATCAATGAAATTCGGTATCAAGAATGTTCAAATACGATCTGAGCGAATGAAGCTTTTGTCAAAGATGTCTCGGCTTAGGGACGAGGCTCGAACGAGACCTCTAATAAAACCAGACAAAATTCATAATAGTCGAAATACTACATTGAATTTGTCCAAATAGTCTAAATTTGTCTAAATGGTCGAAGCTAAGGATTCCTTACACTGAAGTTGTCCTAAGCTATTGTTGAATCTTTCAGATTAAAAGGACAGTCTCGTGTTTCCTTTCACCCTTTCAGCGAAATATTGACATCAAAAAGGATTTAGTTATTATAGCTACAGCATTAACTGCGTTCCTCCATGCCTCTTCAATCATAATACAAACTCGATGATAAAAACAAACAGCACATGCTTCGACACCTTGCGCCTCATCAGGAAACAAATCGCTAACATAGAGGTGTACCACAATCCCAACTGTTGGCTGTAACATGTCCCTTTCAGCTATTATACACTTTAAAATGATCCAAGCAATTGTAGGTGAGCTCAAAACAAAGAGCAATCATGTTTGTACGTGCTTGTCTTCTTCTCCCGACAAAGAGCATCAGTTGATGGAAACCCGCTTCCCACGTCCTCTAACCGCAGGGGCGGGCTTCGTCTTTCTGGCAATTGGTACGCGCGATTCGCTCATAGCTGGGAGGCTTAGTCTTCCTCCTTTGTTGGGGTTTGTGCCCAAAATCTTGCCCATCAGACTCTTGTCCTCCATGCGACCTCCCTGGGGGAGGAGTTGTGGTTTTCCCACGCGACGGGCATACGACTGCTGCCAGGCTACCAATGACCGGCGTGCCTCGCCTGTAGTACAAAGGCTTTCAAGGTGCTGGAAAATTCGCAGGCATCTAGCATCCTTACTGCATGGTGGGGTGCGAGGCTTTGTTCCAGTTAGGCTTGTAAGTGCCGATGTGGTGGTGGAGTGGGAGAGGTGAGTCGGACGGGAGTTGACAGCCACGCGATCAGTGGTCATTGCGTGGTACTGAAAAGGGTGCCCAGGACTCGAGTCCCAGGCGCTAGCCTCCCCATTGCTGTATTCTTCGGCTAAGAAACGATCATGCAGAGAGACAAAGCGCCCGGACCAATATGCAGATGATTGTGATGTGGTGATATGGCTGGGGTCTGGTTGTACTTCTGTCGCCGTGGTGCCGGAACTGCTGCTGGATCGAGAAACTAGAGATGCTCGTGACAACCCAAGTCGTGAGGTTGTTGATGCGAATAAGCTACTTGTTGAAGATGCAGACGTTTTGCGGGATGATGGGTCATCGAAATCGCGGGAGGAGGAGAGTTTAGAGTTGAGCGAAGATCGGGAGATGGATGTTTTAAGATCGCTCAAAACGGCCAATGTTCGTGACTTTGGAAGACGACTTTTGTTCTTCTGAAAGCTGTCCTGGGGATCATGTTCCAGGAGGACTGACTTTTTATGGTTGGAGGGGGGGACGTTCTCGTCTTGGACGGCGGACTCGAAGCTCAAGTCCTCATAGATGGAGTGGAATGAGCTGGTTGTTGGCAAAGGCTTGATTAAAGCAGCACTCGAAAAGTGCTGATGCGAAGATGAAGTAGTAAGGCCAGACTTCGGGGAGCTCAGGGTTCTTTTTGTTGTAGGCAGATGAAATTTGGTTGTTGGTATGCAGGTCTTTGTTGAAGTTGAGCAAGAGGCTGTGTTCAGGTTGCAACTCGAAGTCGCAGTCAGCCCAGACCTGGCAACAGTAGGGGGACTAGCAAGTGATCCTTGTGCCGAGAAGCTAGCAGAGAGTCGTCGAGTTGCTTTCTTAGCTTCAGCGTTTTCTTTGTCGGACAATGACTCGTCTGAGCCACTGCAGTCTTTGATGGTGGGAACAATAACGAGGATTTCACTTCGAGTGAAGTCGGGGCCTCGAGAGTTCTTGACGGGTCCAATCGGACCAGAAATAACAGGACGCTTCTTCTTTCCTCGCGAGAAGACATTAGATGGGGTGGGTAGACGAAGTCGTGAAGACGATTTCTGGAAGCCAGTGCTGCTGTTTCGAAAAGCCTCCATTGTTGTTGTAAGTCGCAGCGGAAGCTAAAGGTGATGCTGGCTTTGTTGTTGTATTAGAAAACATGGACTCATTTTGGACGCGTTGCTGGAGACGTCTTGTTTGGTTTGTTTTGATGTGTGGAAGTGAAGTTTTGCCAGTGTCAGTGTCAGGTCGACGGGAGCTTTGGACTTTGCCAGTGACGAACAGTTGACAGCTGCCTTACCTACCTTACTTGCCTGCTTGCGCTAGAAGAATTCGTACCACCAGGGCAGTTCTTCCCCTGTCTTATAGAGGAGCTACTGCTGCTGTTCATTAGAATAGGTAGCGAGCCGGTTGGAAGCTCATTGTGGTCTTGATATCGAGTGCCTGTCTATTCTTTGTCTAAGGCTTCTTATCCAATGCATCGTCTTCGTGACAACCATCTCAACACCGTCTACAAGTGTCCGTTCGTCTCTCCATTCATACCATTTGTGCTTCCATTACAAAACTCATCATTCCACCCATTGATCTCAAACTCAAATTTGAAGTCGCCTTCTCCCTTTGGCACTGCATTACCATTGCCATCCCAAAGCGCCCGCTCCACCATCGTGACATTACCCTCCCAATCGACCAGAACCACGGTCTGTCGCTGGGTCCCGTACATGCCAGTCTCAAAACCCATGATAGGTGTCGTACTTGGATCCGGTCGTCCTTCGGACATCAGCTCTTCAGCAGCTGCTTGATCGTCTGTCCATTCACCGGGTCCTTTGGCCATGGCCGCTTCCATTGCCTTACGATGCTTTTCGTCGCCGATCAATGGGATGAAGACACTCTTCTTGAGCTCGTGGATATATTCGACAAGACTGGCGTTTTCGTTTCTGGGTAGTGTGTCGTGGCTGAGAACATCAAAGAGGTCCGACACAAAGTCATCCTTGCTTTTCTTATCGGATACAGACTTGTCGATAGCTTCGCGGAATAGCTTCTTGCCCATTTCGATCTTAGGCCATTCTTCTTGTTTCCCTGTCGCATCAAAGGCGGTGTTGCTTAGACCCCAAATCTCACCGCGCTCTTTGGCGACGATGGGCACCTCTTCGACGTTACCGGCCCGGTTGCTTACAATCGCAATACCTTGAGTCTGCTTCCTCAGCTTACCGCAAACCATAGAAAAGCCGCCGACGCCCTTAACGCCGTCGTTCTCGACCAGTTTGTGGACGCTGTCCTTGAGGCTCTCTTCGGGTGGTGTTCCCAACCAGGCGGTGACCATACCGCCGCGGCTTTTGGCAGCATGAATAGGATGGTTCTGGTCCTGAACATCTGTTTCTCGGTAATTGGTGAGCACGGCCATCAGACCGTCCTTGCTAATGCCCATCCATGTTCCTTTCTCTGCTCGTTGGAGATCCCGTGATGATAAGACTGGTCGACCAGATGTACCATGAGTCCACCAGTGAGGCCGCGATGTCGGCCTAAGAATGAACTCATCCCGATTATCGATGGCGATCAATGCATAATCGGGATGCGCAGTAGTGAGAAGTACGATGCACATGACTTTGGTGGCTTTCCACTAATAAATATGCGTCTCTTGCTTTGTTGGAGTGTGTCTCGGAGAATTTGTCTGTTCCTGAAGTGACGTTGAAGGTGGTTGACGCAAGTGAAATTCATAAATGTTGAACCCTTTGAATGGCTTACAGTGGGGGGGGACCTCAGCGCCTTTAAGCTTAAAGACTCCCTAATAAAAAGGTGCCTTGGCGTGTTTGCCTCGTCATGACAAACACGTCAGTTTCCCTCTAATACGTGTCGTGTTCCTGAGTTGTCCCTCGGTAAGATAGCGTCCCTCACTTGAGTTAGATGCCGAAATGATCTGATGTCGTGGCTCACGGGCTGCGGCGGTCGGCTTCGGGATATCGCCCCTCAGCTCCAGCGAGTTACGCTGCGGGGAATGGGAACAGCTGAGGCTTAACGTTAGAACGTGGAATGACAATTCCACGTGAAAGACGCCTGATACTTATTGTATGTATATCAATCCTTGCTCGTTTAGATCGATCCAGATTGCCGGGGGTCTCCGGGTCTCAGATCGTTTCTGTTTGTGACTTTGTGTCTGGCAATTTGTCGCCTTATTTATCGCCATTTGAGATCACACCACCCTCGACAACAAATACTTTTTATGTTTGACAATCGAGAGAACTACCATCCATGGACAGGAGAGTTTTTTGTTTGGTGAAGCGGAATACAGTCCCCTCTGCAATTCGATTGCCAAACATGTAGTTGTTTTTACTCTACAAATGTCATCGTTGACTGTTACTACCTTATTTTCAGATACAGGCCGGTATAAATGCCTAGGTATCATTGAACCTCGACAGAGATGCAATTGCATGACACCAGAAGCAAAGGCATGCCGGCCTTCGAGTAACACCACGTGAAATCACACGTTATACTCTAAACCAAGTGAGCTCTTTCGAACGCGACTGGCAATCCCTCGCAATTGAAAGATAAAGTAAGTGAGGCAGCATGCGGCGCTCCCGGCCCTTGCAGCGAAGGTTTTTAAAGGTGGGCCCTGATACTCTCTGTAGGCTGTCTCGAAATATGCCACTCCCCGGAGCGTTCAAAGTGTGCGCTCTTGAACGGCGCAAGTTGAAAGCTTATAGTAAAATTCTGGCGATTCGTTGGTCAGTCCCTTTTTTGCTTCCGAGTTGCGCGCATTTTCAGGGGTAATCGGAAAACTATAATGAAGCCATGATATCTCGTCTAAGAGCCTCAACTATATGGGTCCCCGTCAATTTCGTATCATAGCCATGATTTTCGTATCAAGTGGGACTCGGCATATTCCCATAGCGAATATCGGTTCTCAATGATATGACGTGGTCCGTATAGTAATTGTACTAATAACAGGATGTTGAACAGCAAGCCACTCATTGCTATGGCCCCGTTTACTTACAAGAACAGCATGCTCGGTCAGAAAGGACTTGGCTAGGCAGCAGAGATTCGCCATGGCTTTCTAGAGGAAGTTAAATGGATTTCCCAAAAAGCCTATAGATGCTCCCATCCATGATTCTGTGTCTCCAGCTCGGAGTGACAAGGAAATGTACCATGGCTGCCATACCAGGGTAAATGCTCTTCTGTTGACCAACTAAACGCGACCGTATTGCCCTTAGGGACTTTGTATATCTATCTCATCCGTATCAACTTTATTGGAGTGAGGGATACAAACATCTCCTCAGTCGAAGCATATAATTGCCATCACTTTCGTCTACCCCTCCAGAGTGATGTTGCCAACTTGCGTATGCCTCTTATCCCGAGTCAAAAGCTTCACTTAGTTCAATATTATACAAGCTTTCATCTCGAGCTTCGTAACGCAATCAAAATGTGCTCATGGCTGTATGTAACAAAAGTTTATCACCGGGGACAGGCAAATATCTTCATACTGTAGTCCTCCCTGACTCAATGATGATCAAAAACCTTCTTCAAGAACAAGCCAAAAAGAACTTTGATCCCCGTGACGTAGGCGATGCCCAATAATCTTAGGGGACTATTCGGGGATTTGTTGTATACTTTACTCAGGAAATGCGCGCAATGTGATGGCTTGCTTCTCAATTGGTAATCGCAGCTGTAGCTTTCTTTACAAACGAAAGTATATCTTTTCCTCTTGTGAATAACTTCCATGTCCTAAACTGTCTTCCCATCCTTTCACTATAAAAGAACAGTCTCTTGTCTTTATTATCTCTTTTCTTTACTCTTTATTACATCGAAACATCTCAAGTTTCTCACTCTTACTCTCAGTTACATAAGAACATTTCAACTTTATCACTTCAAAACATTCCTACCAAACAGTAAGTGAAATCACCCTGATACTCAACTCACTTCTAACTTACCATCAGACATGTCGTCTTTCACACCAATCAACGCTAAGCCGTTGGAGAAGAAGCAGGGCGCTCCACACAGACACTGCTACTTGTGCGCTGTCACGGGGTCCCCGGGGGAGCCCTGCAAGCACGCAGAGCGACCCGTCGTCGAGAAAGGGGCCAGTGTGGGAAGCTCTGGCAGCACCAACAGTACCAGCAGCACCAGCACCATCATCAACAGCGGAAAGGTCAACAATCGGAAGATATGTGCTATATGCAACCGCGAGTACAACATGAGCAACTTCAGGGATCACATGAAGATCCACTACCTGGAAGCTCACGGGGTAGCAGCCTGTGTTCCTTGCCAATGCTGCAAGGCCGGACAGTGCATTGTGGCTCGTTCTCCAACGGAAATCGAGACGTACGCCTGCATTAGTTGTCTCAAGTCCCATAGAACATGCAGCCTCAATGAGCTTAAGACGAAGAAGGGTGAAAAATGCAAACCCGGAACGCATCCCGCTCTTCTGCACCCGGTATAGAAGGCGTAGTTTTGTTGTCTGCAGTTCAGTAGTTGGCGCTATGGTGTTCTGGGAGTTACTGGCTCATAGAGAAAATGTTAGGAGGGATAGGAGGAAAGCGTCCTTTAGGTTTTCTTATTACCATGGTTGATAGCATAGCGAGATCCGATTTGCGGACAGAGCACGATGCTTTTTTGAATAAATTACAATGTTCTAAACTGTTTTCTTCCTCCCTTAAGCCATTCATATTTTCCCCTTCCAATCATTCGCTAACTTTCCATGTCTACATTGATCTCGTAGCACCACATCGATTTGGCACTGCGGCATACAGCTTGACTATGTCGGTTGACCAGATTCTATAGAATACATCAGCAGTGGTTCTAATTCTGTAGTATAATCTGTTGGTAGTTGCTCTGGTCCTATGATCTCACTCTTATTGCATGTTTATAAAGTTATGCTGCCTCCTTGACGTTCGTTCATTAGCAATAGACACCGTACTTCCGATCTTTAAAGCTTTCTGAATCTGGAAACCTCGTGTCCAGAGCATCCAGCTACCAAGACATCTGCAGACGTTGTCATGATAAGGTAGAGTTTTATGTACACAGTTGTAGAGTTTAGCAACAAGCAAGACGTTTCTATTCATATTCCCCATGCGTTAGACACTTTGGAGCTTGAGACATGCTCTAGGAGAATTTCAACTTTATTTAGGCCAAGGGGACTTGTATGTCTCTACCGTAGCTAAATCTGACGCCGATGTCACACAGAGTGACCTTAACAGAAGAAATCATCAAGTGCAGAGCGGGTATATCACCCACCGCTATGGGGCAACTAACAGTACTTGAGCTTCAGAGCAAGTTATCAAATCTCAAACTGTTCAATTTCAGCCCTGCATGATCGTCGACTTCTGGAGCAATCGAAAAACCCGGGACTCATCTAGCTATCTCTCCCAAGACTTTAGTCTCTCGATAAGCTGACTATACAGTCAATGAGAACTTCTCCAGCTTTGCTATTATATGACTTGACTCTCGAAGTTTTACGCTCAAGTAACTACTAGTAGGTCTTGCAGACTAGCACTAGGGCTATAGATATCCCTTATGAGGTATTCATTGAGGTGTGTATCTTACGGTTGTAAGACTTGCTTGTATCCGTAAAGCGTGCAACTCGTGGGTCTTCTCTTGTCTATAGGTGCATCACCGCCGATAAGGTTGACGTCTATAGACTCTTGGCTCTCTCGCATCGTTCCCTTGACGTCTAGCACATCTCTTACACAAAGTACGAGTGATGTAGAAAATGATCATGGTAGTGCACCGCCTTGGTGACTCCACTTCGCATACTTATTCAAATTGCCGTCGGACTTGGTGATTATATGTATATCTCTTGAAATTTTATGTGCATGCTTAGAAAGGAGATATAACACAAGGAGGATAGTTGCGACATTGTTCATGTAAATGTCCTTAAAGCATTTATCGGCTGAGTGCGAAACCCCATTTGTCTTGCTATCAAACATCGCTCTCTGTAGAGAACAAGTACTGCCATCCAACGTGCAAGATAATTCGTGAAACTTAGTGTTGAAGTTGCCATAGACACAGGAGTATGGAAGAGCCAACACCACATCACCCTCTACTCATGGCCAAGACATGATTTGCGGTCACTTCAATCTGGAGGAAATCCATAACGGTTGATGTCCGAGACTAGGCGGTGCCTGAGGTATCGCAGTTGAAGCTTCGCAGTGTCCCTTCACCGAAGGGAAATTTACGGGCTCTCAGACGCTACTCCAAGGCTTCTTAGGTCGTCTTAGGCCTACCTCAAGCAATACTGATTTGCCCCTTGCCAATTCACCTGTGACTCTCTCCTCAGCACGTTGTGTCCTACGATGCCCTCACATTGGTCGACCCGACAACTGTTCAAGCCTCTTGACGGACATCCAGCCTCTACTATCACCAATAATCTTCAGCAAACCTGGTCAATCGTTGACTGCTAAACATATCACCAATATTCCAACCTCCATTTAGACAAAAGCGTGTCGCTATCACGGATATCAACCCGGTCTTCCATCCCATTTGCTGACATCGCCACCATTCACCAGCACCGTGAATGACATTTCACAAGGCTGTGCCTCTTACCCCGCGGTTTTATATTGGCTCTCGACATGTGAAGTGCTTGCCTCGCGCGAGATATTGCCTGGCGCGACACGTTTCACGTATCAGAAATCTGAGATATCGCGTGTGCGTCATCGTGAGCTCCCTCTTGCGCGCTGCTGCCTATCACATATCCTGGTACATTAGGACTCTGCTCAAATGACTTGTACCAAGGAGGAGGTAAGGCAGTTGATTCGATGGCCGGTTTGACATATCGGTGTGGCTGTGTCAGGGGCTTCCATGATGTGCTGGCCAACTATTCAAACTCACGAGCGTTTTGCGATAAAGTGTGACTCATTTGTGTAGGTTTGTCGGTAGCCATTAATCCTTGAGGAAAGAATAAATAGTTGATTTGTTGGGGATTTTGTCAGGTCATGCTAAACGGGGGGCGAAAGATGCCCAATCGCCAAAGAAGCATTGGATGTAAATTGGGTGGCGGGGAACTCGTTGATGAAATGGCAGGATGGACCTGATTTAGGCAGCAGGGGAGGGGACACGGTCATTCTTATCAGTCACAGACGAGCAATAATTGTCATTCAAATGATTCACTTTTGAGGTTTGATATCGTCCTACGTCACTTGAAATAATTAGGCTCACAAACTGTCACGTCACGTCAGCCCGATGAGAAAATGGGGCCGCACGAGGGATCCAGAAAATCGGGAACCACGGGGTCTCCTGCAGGACCCATCACATGCCTCCCGCTGCCGCTGCCGCTGCCGTGCGCGGGCTCCAGCCCAGACCCGAATCGGACCCCCGTTGGCGGACCCGAGTGGTTGTGGCTGGACCCTCGAAATGCACAGCCACATCCCACGTGGCTAGTACTAGTAAGGTAGTCATGCAATGGAGGGGTGCGTGTTGGAACCAAAAAAAATCACCACTATGATTTTGAGGCCTACTGGCCAATGTTACTATTCTCACGAGCAAATGATGTGTAAGCGCTGAGGTGGTCATAACCTTGGCAGCAGACCACCTCTTCACATGCCATACTGAGGGATCATGATGAATATCACGAACTAATAGACCTTATCACGACTTTCTCACTTCCTCCTCCGCTCGCCCTGTCATTTCGATTTGCGAATATTCATTCTGTGGTCTAGGGTTGGTTACCTACCTACTGCAACCGTGCAGCATCGCATAAACAACACAGGGCTTTATGTCGACCCCCCTTGCTCTCCTCTGGCCATGCCCTAATCTCGCCATTGGTGCATAGCCTATGCTTTTCCTAAAACTGAGATGTGATGTGACGTGTGAAAGAGCGGGAACATGTCGTTCTGGTTCCCGAGCTGCAGATTGTGCTAATGCATCCATTGGCCGGATCTTATTTGTTCTACGGCCGGACCCGAAAGGGCCCAGCACCCAAAAGCATCCATCCTGTACCCTTGAGGCATGGACAACGCAGACAACACCACCTTTCAGAGAACCGCTGGGCATGAACGCGCCTGAGCCTTGAACTGGAGGGGCTCACCTCACGTATGACTCTTCTCTTCTCCCCTCTCTGCTGTTCTTCTTGTCCACGGGACTACCGGCATCAGACTATTCTAGGCTTCTATTTCGTCACCGACAACTGGAAAAATCTAGCTATAATACTCCATCGTGATGCAGCACAGCAGGGCGTTGGCGCTCCAACAGAAGACATGTCAAAAGAGACCCTCTTTTAAAATATGCAATGCATGCAGCTGCGTGTCTTTGCCCTAATGGCCTCGCAGCACACCTTAAGCGCTCTCATGCATTTGGAGAAGAGATTTTTCCAGTGCGAAGGAAAGAAAAAAGAAAAAGCAATGTTGTATCAAGAGTGATCGCCCTTGTCAACCAAAGTGGAGGACGCTATAGCAGGCACTGCATTCTAGTTCCGTGATCTTTAAAACGGCGGTGTTGCTGCGGTGTGCTTTTTTGATCGTCGGCGCTTGATCTTGTCTTGTGTTAGCGGAAGGGTTACATCTGCAACGGCTTCAAGTCTAGTCAGAATGTAATGTAATGTAATGTATATGTAAATGTATGTATGTATATATCTTGAGCATTAGAAAACACTAGAGAAGCAACTTTACTGCACGCCATGATACTGGCAACATGCAGATTTCCTACCGTAGTACACACACACAGTTTCTCTCTGAGCCTTCATCAACAACAACGTTTCACTGAGAGCCGCGATGGATCTGTGGGATCCTGCATACGTCACTATGCGGCCAGCTTCTGGTCCTTGTATACCTTCAGCCTTGGCCGTTTTGCGTCCACGTCGTGATCTAGGTCTCGGGGAGCTGCAGGGCGATGGAGTCCGTCTTTTTTTTCTTTCTCTCTCGAGTCCTGCCTGTCCTTGAAGCGCTGTGCTCCCTCTGATAGCGGCCCGTCTTTACAAAAGGGCCCCGCGATGGTGCATCCCCATCAACGGCACGCACCCGAGCAACGGGCACTGTCTTTTGCAAGAGTCGGTGAGGAAGGCAGAGAGAAAAAAAAAAAACGCTGAAAAAGACCGCCTTGTTGTTATAGCGTCCGCAGTAGGGTTGGCTAGGCTGTTGGAGGGGGAGGGGAAACCTGGAAAACTTGTTGCCAAGGACCATTGATTTTTTTCGAATTTATTTTTGGAGGGGCATTGGCTTTGTTGTTTGGATATGGTCGCTTGACGCAGCGAATAGAGGAGAGCTGTTGTGTAAGGATAAGTCAAAAAGCACCAGGGTTCTGCAGACGCATATCCGCCATGCAAAAGTCCTGATCGAAAGAAGAGAAGAGCTCATTCTGTTGTTCTATCGTGCCCCTCCATCACTTACACGCCGGGGGTAGTACCCTCTCCCGCCTCCCCTCTATCGTGAAGCTTGATTGATGGTGGTGCACACAGCAACGTGTCTGCGTATGTATGTCTGCGTCTGCGTCTGTGTCTACTAGACAAGGCAGTGCGTGTGGTGGATGCCAATCGGCTTCTAACTTGGGGTGCATGGCGGGACCGATATGACGGGGCCGCGGGTTTGTTTGGACATCAATACAGCAAACCAAAGGGTATATGCATCGAGCTGCAGACACTGTCAGCGCCAGCATCAAGGGAAGGGATAGCTATGAGTCACCGGCTCATCCACTCGGAGGGCCATTGAGGACAGTATCGGTCAAGAATGGCAATAACAATCGACAGGGCCGGATATCGAGCGATGGGACGGATCAGTCATTTCAAAGTGCGGCAAAGCTGTTAGACAGAGAGCAAGGCTGTCGTAGACTCCATCAATAAAGGAAGGCATCTCGCGATGAAAATTTATCCTTGAAGTAAGAAAAAAGGCAAAATATTCATGTTTGACAAGGGTGATCGAGGATTGCATGGAACAAGGATGGCATTGGGGATTGGAAGTCCACCTCAATGGCCGCCAACAACAAGGCCGACGACATTATACGCCGTGAGGGCGTGTGCGTCTTGATGTTGGACATACATATCCATATCCATCCATGCATTCGTCAGAAGCCATTGAGAAAAGGATGCAATTCTGATGCTCTTTGAAACAATAGCTGAAGAGCAAAACACACCGACCAAGACATACATACTCCAGACTTTTCAGACCTTCAGACCACAGACAAACTGTTGATGCCCAAAAATGTCCATCGCAATAATCTTCCTCCTCTGTTGCTCTGTCAAAACCAAGACCAACACCATGTTTATTATCCGTATTCTGAGATAAACACAACAGACAGTCCTAGATAATTTTAAACCTGGACTCGGTTGTGTACCTACCACATGCCGACAGGGAAACTCGCAATGACAAGGGCAAGGCTGCTCTTATTATTAGCGTATGAAACATGGTGCCCAGCAGCAAGCACAGGATAGCGTTGGGCCGCGATTTTTTTTAAATTCATTGCCAGGCCCAAAAGGGGGCGTGCGGGGGGAGTGTAAGTTATAAGTGACCCATTGTCTCTGGCCTTAATCTCAGGCCCCAGGTCAAGGCCAAGGTGAAGGAAGCTCAGACCGAACGCCCGGGTCTCTCTTGTTATTGAGTGTCGACTGTGTACACACTGTACAGGCGCATTCTTGACCCTTTTCCTGAAGGGCTGTGCTGGCTTGCGCTGCGTTGTCGTGGGTGCTTTAATGTGTTGGTCTTATTGCCAGGACCAAGTGCACAGCCCATCCCGTGTAATCTGATGGGAAATCCTTGTCTCAGAGCTGCACATTGACCGATTTTTGTCAAATATTTTAAGATTGTGGGCACACGCACACAAAAATAATTTTGTCAAAATGGAAAATGTCATGAAAATATCATCAGTACTGCAATAATAGTAGCAACACGGTACACCGACGACAGACTGGGGTTGAAGCTGGGCAATGTTTGACGCAGACTCCATCCGGCTGTTGTCCGCCATCCGCGAATCCACAGAAGAGAGCTTCTAGAGAAACTCTCGAGCCTCTGAAAGGCCAGAATCGTCTCCCCGCGTACCCATTACCCATTTGAGGACTCCGTCCTCGTGTCTGGATCGCTCAGCCGCTGTCATTGTGGGTGCCTTTACGGAGTAGCATCGGCCATTAGGGCAAATGTTGTCGGTGCAAAGGCCGCTAGACCTCAGTGACCGAATTCTGGGACTCAGGCACGCGTTTTGCACCATGACCAGGGGGAGTCAGTAGCCGACCTAGTCAGTCATCTTGGACGGGAAGTCAGGGTCCCCCTAGACACGCCCGTCCAGACTCTATCCCCCCTGGCAATGACCACAAGTCCACAACTGCAAGCTCCGAGGCCTGTTGACTCCGGCTCCAGGAATTCTTATCCACCCCCTGCTTCGTCCGTCCCATCGCCGGCCATTGCAAACCCTATCCATGGTCATTTCAAGGATGTATGATCAATACCCTTGTCCCCTAGCCCCGGGGCACAGGTAATCTTCGGTCCGGTCATCCCAGCCAGAGCCCATTTTGGTGAGAACGACAACCGGATAAAAGCCTTCTGGGATCCTGGGTGTTGTTGAAAGTAAAGGAGGCCAGAGCGTTGACACTCGCAATCAAACCTCTGATTTTCTTCGGTCCGGATGCTGAGGACAATACCAGGACTTTTTGAATCATACAACAGTCAGAGTCAAACTGATGTAAATGTTATAAAATGTTGAAACTGTTCAATTGCTTTGTGTCGTATGTGTCATCTTTGTTCAGCGTTCTGACTCAAGGTGTAGAATCGACGGCAGGGGTTTAAATGGCTACAAGCCAGCTGAGTAGAAAAAATCTGAATCACGGACGCAAGATGTTTAAAGGGAATTGATAGAAAGATGCCGTACCTGCCAGATCTGAGACGGAAATGAACGATCAAGGTATGGAAATCTAAGATGTCAAGAGTTAGGCTCTGCCCAATCAATACCACAGGCCGGAAAGGTGCAGACAGAATGCCAGCTGTGACAGGCAAAGCACGGAACTAGGGCCGAGGCCCAATCTCGAGTCTATCGGCATGAAGAAAGGGTAAATCATCAAAGCGACGGCCTCCCTTTTTCGTTCGGCGCATATCGGGATATGTTTCTAGATATGGGAGGCGGATCAAGGGCGAAATATGATTGACATTGCGGCGTAATTTACTATGAACAAGGTATCCGAGTTAAAGGGCGATTCATGCCAAGTATCTTGTCTTTCCCGAAGCGAAGAACTGCAGCATTTCAGTGTGACACAAAAGTCTCGATGTGGAATTGGAAATTTGGATCCGATGGAGTTGAAGAGGATGGAAGAATGGAAGGCCCAGAGAGTGAGTGACAGGCGGGCTAGAGAGAGACTCGCATGGGACGCTTATCCCTCCTTGGGAAGAAGGCCTCTTCTTCTGGTCTTGTTTACCACTTGGTTCCGTCAGCATTACCTTAGTGCCGTTGCAGTGGTAGGCCGCATATCGAAAGGAAACGACCCCATTCGCGAGCCACTTCTCCGGTGCAGGGTTTGACATGTGTCGACTCCGCTGCCGCGCTTGCGCTTCCAACTCGTCCAGTACCGAATGCACGATCTCTCCATATCCGTCTTCCGTTTCTCCATCTCCCATCTCCATCTTTGTTTGGCCCCCGCCCCCCGTGCCGTGCGTGCGGAGAAGAGCTCTTGACAAGCCGATCCACTGGATTTTGTTCGTTCGCTCGATTCTTCTTTTGTCAGATCACTCTGCCTGCATTGGTGGCAATCACAGCTTGTTTCGAACTGCCAGTGACTTCATGTGAGGGAGCTGATGTGATTGTCACTAATGCAAGGGGACGACTCTTCCCAGCCTCTTCATTTTCTAACCGCTGTATTTGCCGTGAAAATCTAGGACTCGAAATCAATATTACAATGAACAGGGCTGTAAAACCACAAAACCGCTCAAAAAGGAAAGTTGTAAAAAGCAAGAACGAAAAGAAACTCCGTAATCATCCGTATTCGTAAGACGGAGGAACTCATCACATGCACAATGTAGCAACCTCCTCGAATCACTCATCACATTGTTTTCTACTGATTGGCGGTTCCTCAAATTCACGGTGGCTATTTGTGATGCGTGATGCGGAGAAGTAGTGGTAATGATTCCTCCAAGCCTGTCCAAGGCGAACCTGTCACAAGGTAGAGAATCTCATGCATGAGAGACCTTGGGGGAAAATGCACGACACCCATTTACTACTGCTGATGATGTATGTACGCGCACGCTGGAACCGTCCAATGAGAAAGTATTGGTGGTAAGCGTGTGATGATAAATCATGATGGTGTGAAGAGCCTCAGGCTGATTGATAAAGGTCGACAGCCTTCCCTGATTTTCCGAGTGAGTCTCTGTCTGTTATTAACTCCATTCTCATAGCGGCACAGCTTGCGGAGTTTTGCCATTCAACCCTCCGCTTGTTGCTCTGTACGAGGCCTTGTTGTTACCTAAATACGTGCCACGCCGTATAATCGGAGGCCAGGCAACATACAAGTATCACCGAGTCGAGTATCTGTACCAAGACCCCAAGGCTCGGAAACTGTCTTGTATCTATTGTAGCGTACAGTATGTTTTATGATTCGCCATCCATTCCAGCCTTGTTGACATACATAGAGCCCTAGCAACCAGTGGATATCGTCCTCGGCTGCGCTGCCTTGCGACAAGACCAACCAGGTTTACTCACTGGCTGACGGCACAACGACTCCAGGTGGTAGCCTACCGGTAGCTTCCAGTCATCGCCAGCCTCGCGTCGCACTTGTGTCAAGCAAGTGCTATTAAGGGCCAGGCTGATAGTCTCTTTTGCATGGATTACGAGGGCCACATTCACAAGCTCCAGGCAAAACGGCGCCCCAAGTCCATCATCACCCTTGCTGGCCGCTCCGTTGCGTCAGCATCTCGTTCGTATTTCCGTATCCTCAGGAAAACTTTCCCATCCATGCCCTTACCCAGCCAGCCGAATACCCTAATTAATCTAAGTTACTTTAATATTCCAAAGCGTGTCCAGGGGGTTGTAACGGTCTACTGAGCGCCCTGGCCAGGCTTGAATCACACCGAGCGAGCTTTGGAGCTGGCCCCCCTGTTGGTTCGGTTGCCACCAGCGCGCCTAGAAGCCCAGGGAGAAGGAAAAATTTTCACCGGAAGAGAATCGCGGGCATCCGGGCCTGCAGCAAGACGTTGGGATTCTTTGGGATTTGGATCCAGGCCGTCAATCTCGCTTACTCCCCGCCGGTAAATTCAACTGGCTTCCAGTGGGACTACACGCCCTCTGTCTGGATATTCAAGCCAATTTCTGGCCTGGTTGTTGCTCGCTGAATTTCGGAACAAGGGGAATTTGAGAAGTGAGAAAGAGGCGTGCGAGACGAGACATTGGTGTCAAGAAGAAGCAAGCAATATTCGATCAGGGAGTCCGGTACTGCACTGAACCCCGCCTCCCGAAAAGTCCGTCAGGTAAATACTATTTTATTCTTTTTGTTCATTTTGAAGAAAACTTTTCTGTGGCCTCGTCTCGACTCGTTTTCCTTTTTGTCGGATCCGCACACTTTTCACTCATCCCAGCATTGTTTCTCCCTGCATTTGGTGGCTGGATCAATGTGATACAGGAGGAAACAAAAAGAACAAGAAAATCGGAAAAAGAAAAGAAACGAGGCTCTGGAGAAAAGGGGAAGTTGAATTGTGTGTGTTGTGTGCGAGTGCAGTGTCCCTCGTGTTGCTGCTTGTCTTGTTGTTGAGAGACAAAGAGGCACCAGTGCACTCAGTGCGCTACTATATACACACCCTGGGACAATTACATGACACTCAGAGCTGAATTGGATGGGAAAGCAGTCAATCAAATTGGCCTGTCAACTTTTCATGCTCTTTTTTGCTCCTTTTCACATGAAAGGCTGCCTCTTTTGCCTACCTATCACAACAATTATCTGCTATCATATTCTGCCCCTTATTCCTTGGATGTGCTTTTTCGCCTCTTGATTCATGAACATATTAGCTGACGAGTGATCCAAGACTGAGTCATAGTTTGCGCTTGAGAAGTCGAATTGAAGAATCATAATTGATCGAACCCGAAAATACCAGTACCCAACCAAAAAAAAAAAAGACAAAACTGAATTGGGTTGCGGAAGCGGTAGGGCGTTTAAAAAGAAAAAAAGCGACATACTCCGTACATACACAGCCATCCACAAAATTATCGGAAAACCCAGCAAAACTTGGCCGCATTGCAGCGTCTGGCCTTGCAGCGGTGGTCCTGGTAAAGACTGCGTCACCGTTTTGGTTCATTTCGCCAAACAATCAAAGTTGAGGCCAGTGCGCGGCGCACGTTGACTCGACTGGTTGGAGAGAAATTGGCTGTGCGCACGTACAGTATGCGCTTTTTGACTAAGCGTTAAACTCTGTCTTCTTATACCCTGATTAGCAATACGATACGATACGATACGGTGCAGTGCGGTCGGTGCTGTACTCGGTCGCAATCAATCAGTCAAGCAACACTGCCTCTTTCTGAGTCATATCAGTTCGAGGTGATTCTAGTACTCACCAGCGACATCGAATAAAAGCACGACTTTGGACTGGTTGACAGTCAAGAGAGCACAAAAGATTCTAAATTAATCACCAAAGACTCACTCAGCATTGCGCAGCAGCACAGCACAGCACGGCACGGCACAACACAGCGCTGCAGTCGCTGCAACCACTGGAATCAAGTTCAGCGGCGGGAAAAGTGCAAATGCGAAGCCTACATCAGCCAGGTTGCACCCCTGTCTCGCTGTTGGAAGAGTCACTCAATTCTACCACACCCTCACAAAGCCTGTCTGCGGCTTTTCCACCCCCTGCCCCTATCTGATACCCCCTGTCCTCACTTTTTTTTTTTACTCGACCCCCAGTCGGGCCCCTCCTCCCACTAGCGTCCTCCCCTGCCATCACCCGCTAAGGTAGTGTAGGCAGGTTTGGAAGTCGGTGCGGTGCGTGAGGTGTCCACACCCAGAGGCACACACACAAATCTTAGAATATATATCTCTGTTGCTTCCCGCTCACCCTCCTTTCCTCCTCTCTTTCACGTATCTTGGCGATTGCCAATCACTCTGAATCCCCAAACAAGTTCACCAAGACTTATTCAGCACGTCGTTGCATCGACGTCATCGCTCTTTTTCTCAATCAATTACTCATCCTGGCTTCTGGACCCTCGAAGCGTCCAGCGTCTTCTCGACACTACTACCAGGTTCTACGGGATCTGGTGCCTATTCCTCCAAGTTGAGGAGAGATATATTACCCATCGGTCATGTTCGCCGTCGCAAAAGAATCTTCTAACCTCTTTTCCTCCGACTACATACCGAGGTGACGGGCCTACTTCCATCACCTCCCCTTGGGCGTCTCTTCCCCGGCGCATCTTGATCTGTTGAATCTGCTTGCATGCAGTGTTGACATTCCTGACAAGCCAACTCAACTTACTCACTAGAAAAAGAACAAAAAAAAAAGACACGAGAACAACTCCGAAATTCCGCGAGCGTCACGACAACCCAACAACTGCGGGTGCTCGGGAGGAGAGCAGTTGTTTGAACCCTGGAAACAGCGGATGTCAGTTGGACATCGCCACACAATAACATGAGTTACAAATCTCCACGAACTCCTGGATCGACGCCGATCCACGACTACGACAGCGTCTACTCGAGGATGTCGTCCGCAACTCCCACCCCTTCCCCGAGGCCGACCTGGGCCGACTCGACTCCCAGGCGGCCAGCGACGCGAGCGGCTCATTCGCGATTCAACAGCTACTCTCAGGCTAGCGACTTCAGCCCGCGTCCTCCAAAGGACTCGCCTCGCTACAACAGCATTGGGCAATATAGCACGGCAGATGTGAGTCACAAAACTTCTTCGTCGCGCAGGCCTTCCGAGTCATCTCCGCGCTCCAAGCGCGACCGCCGATTCTCATTTACCTATGTCCGGGCTTCCACCCCATATGGAGAATCCGACGAGGACGAGATCATCGAGGCGCTGGGACATACATATGTGCTTCCCGCACAGTCCCGCTCCAAGATCAATCATCACCGCAAATCCGCTTTCCTACCTCGAGACTTTGATGATGACCGGGGACGGTACACTAATTACGACGACTACCTGCAGGGTGCTACCACCGCCGCTATCTACGATGACTACTACACACGAGAGCAGGCTTCCACTTTCCAGTCGCCTCAGCCTCAACCTCGACCTCCTACCAGCTTCGGCCACAGCCGTCGATCCTCCACCGCGGTCCCTCCTCCCCGGCCACAGACAGTCCGCCCCGCTAGCTCACACCGCAGCAAGCCCGCGTCTACCCCTTCTACTCCCAAGGCCACTGATGCCGATGCTCGCAAGCACCGCATTCCTGCCGGATACTCACTCAAGAACTGGGACCCTGCCGAAGAGCCCATCCTTCTCCTAGGTAGTGTCTTTGATGCCAACAGTCTCGGAAAGTGGATCTATGACTGGACCGTCTACCACCAAGGTCCTGCCACTCCCATCTCTGATATGGCTGGCGAGATGTGGCTGCTTCTCATTCAGCTCGCTGGCAAGGTCAAGCGAGCTGAGGAGACAGTGGGTCGCGTCCGCACTCCTGACAACCGTGACCTCGTTGAGGAGTTCATTGAGGCCGGTGAACGCCTCACTGAGAAGCTCCGATCTCTCCTCAAGGCCTGTGAAGCCCCCATGCTCAAGGCTGCTAAGCGCAAGCAAGCTGGCCTCGGCAAGAATGCCGGTGTGGAGTTCGTTGAGACCCTCTTTGGACGTGACCGCGAGCTCGACAAGACGGAGAAGTTTATGCAAAACGTGAGGCTCTTCAACCTTCGCTTTGACGCCAACTGTGAAGAAATTCTCCGGAACCCTACCAAATAAGCGGATCATCCATTGGACCCCTGGAATGTTTCTGTTTACCATGCCTATACCTGAGGATCCTATGATACCGGCCAGTGACATTTACCAAAGCTCGCCGGACTGGATACCCATATCCGTTGTATACTACCACTACTATCCGGATCTCCTGGACACACTCATATCCATGACAAGGATTTCCATCTATCTTTTCTTTTACGACATCTCTACCTCGTCCCAAGGAAGCGATTTCTTTTTATTGACTTGGCAATCGAAACAAAGACACCAAGACTCATGGGGCGACCTGTACCACCAGCAATGCACACGCGCGCGCGGAGGAGGGGATCGATATCAAGGGGGCTTCTTTTTCTTCCAATTCGAGATACCCAGTGTTTTTTCCGTTCGGAATGACGCGAGCAGTTGGCGAGGGGGAGCAAGCAAGCGAGTCATCTTCAGTGATGACAAGGAGTGACAGACTCCGATTTTCTTTTTTCTACGCTTTTTGTTTTTGGAGCTTGGATATTATTTTGTGTTTTGGGATCAGCGCGCGTTAGGATAACAAAAGTGATTGACACTTAGAACGGAAGGCTACTTACTACACGGTAATCTGGAGGATTTGACGTCGTTAACGTTCCTCATTGATGGATGGAAGCAATGTCCCCATGCATTAGAGCTACGAGGAGGGGTTGGGGGCGTTATGGATTGGTTATACCACTTTCAAGATGGATACTTTTGATTTCGATTATTTTAATATTTAGGCAAAAAAATCGCAAACTATCTACACAATTATCTTTGTTCTTCGTGATGTCTTAGAATGTCAGTCATACTGTATCAACTTGAATGTCCCTCTGTGCATGTTACAGTACCGCATCCGGTGAACGAACTTCCTGATCCTGTTTCGACATGATTATCCCCTCGTGTTTCCGTTTTAACGAACCCCGCGTAGAAGCGAGAGGGGTATAAACGCAAATGGCTTGGTTTGAGGCACTTTACTTCTACAACGTGGGTTAGTGAATGGACGATCCGGCATGAGGTCATGGCCAAGCAACCCTTGGACACCTAATGCGTCATGCAGTTTCAAGAGCCCTTGGGCTGAAGCAAAGCAACGGACATTTACTTTTGTAGGATTGATTAACATGATTGTGATGTAATTTACTGGGTTATTCCAAGATTCCAAGATTTCGCGATGAACAGCTGACCAGCCATCGTTGCCGTAGACTTGAGAGGCCTTTGTTTCAGCCAGTTTGCACGACTCGCGTTGGGGGCTTGGGCATTGGAATGTGTGAAACTTTGAAAGAATGACTTGCAGGTGCGTGGAGTGGAGGGAGCTAGACGTTGGAATCAGTGGGTTTCAGATCATACAAAGGTGGAGATGCTGTTGAGAAATGGTGTTGGGGACTTTTTGGAATGAGTCCCTTCCCTTGACTCGTATCTAAACTTGAGCTAGAAGCTGAGGCGTTAGAAGTACGCCGTTCCGGGAATGCCGTATCTTGAGCTTTTGCAAGACAGTGCACTCTGTCACGTATGAAACCGTCACAATCAGCCATTTTCTACTTAGTAAAAGTTTCCTTCGTGAGTTGAGGGCTGTTACTGAGAGGGGAATAGTTAGTGGTGGTGTGGGTGCAGCGAGCGGCTACACGGCCAATGATTGAAGAGGTAAATTACCCTGCTTTTTCCTTTTTTTTCGCGGTTTTTACCACGTGTGGCATATGGAGGGTAGAGGAGGGGCTAGAGGGAAGAGAGGTTGGGGGCCAGATTGATATGCTGGATCTTGCATCTGAGAGGCACATGTGATCCAATGTGATGTGATAAGACGGAACCTGAGGGGGGGTCTCGGTTGAGGTCGCAGTGAGTGAAATATCCTAGTCTAGAAATGTTTGCATGCTGGGGTTCTACAGAGCACATTTCTACTCTGTGAACAACCCCCAATTGTAACTGTAACCTTGATACCACACCACGACGATGTGATGTGATGTGCGCCGGCGTCTAAGACGCCTGTCATCCCGTAAGGGAGGTTGGGATTATTGTAATGCGTGCAGCCGTGATTACATCCTGGGATGACAATGACAGGTGTGTAACACCCACGGGCTGGATTCATACCTAAGCTGCGAGGCTCAGACTGCAGCAGGAATAAGTAAAGTAACCCCGACAAAATATGCACAACGTAACGTAAGCAGTGCATACAAGGCTGAGCGTGCAGTAAATACTTAATTATAGAATGCTAGGTTCAACATCTCAAACAGCAAGATATACCCTGTTGTAGAACTCTATGACACTTGTATGTCTCGGCCCAGTGCCGTGGGATGATTCATGTACGACATCGGCTGAAAATTGCTTCACGTTGCACAAAACGTTGCACCTGTCTGATTTGTTTGCTAGACGCAGCATTTTGTTGTAAGTGAGAAAGTCGGGAACTATCCTGTGAGAGACGGACACGTTTGACGGGTGTATCGACTGAGCTACATATGTATGTATGCGGGTAGATTCCTTCTCAGCCTTGCAACGCTGTGTTTTTTGTCGACGGGCACAAGCATGTCTCGTCTCAGACATGTGTGCGGTAGAGATTAGATGAGCTTGGCTAGCACCCCGAGCGAGTTGATGCTGGGAGGTAGGAGCACAAGTGGCGCTGTTTGAGCTTCGTGTAAGTGAATGGCGAGGATCCCCTCTTTGGTAGCGGGCTCGATATCGCGCTCCTGCGAGTCGCCGATGTACACGATATCTTGCGGTGTGACTTTTAGATGATCGAGTACCTTACCGAAGAGTCCGTCGATCTTGGCCACACCGAAGAAGTTTGTGGTCGCGAGAAAGTCGATGTACTTGTCGATGCCCAGGTCTCTCACTGCTCGCTGCTGTGCGTCCTGCGGTCCTTCTGTAATCACTGCGATCTTTCTTCCAGACGCCTTGATTGCTTCAAGAAGAGAAATGGCTGCTGGTTTGAGTGTCAGGTTATCTACAAGAACTCGCTCGTAGTCCTCTGGCAGCTCATCGACACTATCGTGACTCAATCCGAAATGGCTCAATGTGGTAGCGAAGCGAGCGCGACGGTAGTCATGTGAGGTCTTCCCGTCGGTGAATGCATCGGCGGTTCCTTGCTTTAGAATGATTCCGTATTGGGATTGGAGATCTTGGAGCGTAGTTGATGGGTTTTTGCTGGCGATGCGTGTAAGAACGCTTGTGGTTGCTGCGCGGCTGGCTTTACGGAATTCATGGAGAGTATCGTCTAGATCGAATCCAAACCATCTTTTGGTCTGTAGGATATCACGCAGCTGATATTCATCTTTGTCGGTAGTAGATGACATTGCAGTGATGTTTCACGGTTCTGCAGATAGGTTATTGCAAGAGTTGAGTTGGATATTTATAACGCACGCAAGGAGGATCCATTAAGATGTGATCAACAGGCACAGGCTTAATCCACTTTGATCCTGATCAAGCCCAAGATAGGCTCTCAATTTACCGGCTTGTTTGAATCTACACCATATGTTCCAGACGACTTCAAAGTTTCCTCTTGTTCTATTGACTACTCGGCAGCAACTGAGAGTGCTCACGAAGTCTCGGGTAGGTGACTTCTCACACAAGTTGACTCGACATTGGGTCAACATCATCCTCCTAAAATCAGTCCGAAACCGTATAGAAAGTAGTCGCTTGGATTTGCGAGTCTGTACAGTTTTTTTTTGACACCATTTTTGACTGATCTTCGTGGTCTCTAATTTTGTAGATGAAGTTGGCTTACAGCGCAAAGTTTGCCAACTCAATATTATAGTCACACAATATCTAAAAGTGCTCGTCATTTCATTTGCAGCTAAAGAATGATCGGACTCCCTAGTACCTCAATTCTTACTACCTATGACATTTTTAAGACATCCTATACAATCCCAAACAATCCGCTTCACTTGAGATCGGATTCATGTGAATGCAGCGGTGATGACTAAGCGTGCAGTAGCTGGTCAAAATTCCCCATCACCCCATGCAAGCAAGAGGTTGGGTTGATCAGCTCAACCCGAGGTTCAATAAACAACAACGGCAACAGTTACAACGCCTGGCAACTCAATTGAGGTCAAATTAACACAGAGATACCCCGACCTTTTATGAGCCATTGAAAGACTTACCACATCACAATGCACTATGTCAGATTTCTGGGGCCACCCAAGGTGATTAAGAACCGCCGTGGCACCCTAGTTCAGCTACTCTTCACCATCACAACAGACCTCGGCGACTCGTTCCTCTTCCCAGAGAGATTCCTAGATCTTCAAGTTGTCGCTATTGCCGCCTCACCCGAAGGAAGCTCAACATGGCTCCTCTCAGACCCCGGACATCTCGACTGGGAACCCGGCATGCGCGTTGCCAAGCCAGCATTGGAAATGCCCGTCGCTCTTGAACGAGCTCTTGAATCTGGAATGAGAGTCCATGTCTGTGTCCGGGCATCAGAACACTTTCACACCGCGGAGAGCGTCCCACGCATTCTGGCCCTGTCCGCCGAGAAGATGCGGTATCGGAAGGAAGCTGCAGAGAAAGGCGCTGTCATGCCAGCTTGGGTGCCTCTAACTCTCACACCTGTAGACAATGCTGTGTCTATTCGGAGACTTCAACTGAACGACACACCTGAGGGGCTGGGAACGATTGAGATTGAGGAGGAGATCGGCGAGAGCATTGCGCGTCACATCTGGGATGGCGGCGTGATAGCGACGTGTGCACTTGCAGGTATCGAGACTGCTCCCGATAGCGAGTCTAGTCAGAACCCCTGCATGAGAACAATGAAGAACATCTTCATCCGCCAAAAGTCAATCCGTGTGTTGGAATTGGGTTGCGGTGTGGGCATCTTGGGTGTTGGGCTCGCCGCTGTGTACCCCCGACTGCAGCCTTCAGGTGGCGACTGCACCATTCTCATGACTGATCTACCAGAAGCTGAGGAGCGCGCCAGATCAAACATGAAGAGGTTGGAGAACTCCCATCTACGCTTCCAAGAGAACCCTGTCCGAATGCTCTACGAAAATCTTGACTGGGAGGAGGGCAGACAGGGTCGCTTTGGACCCGAGGTTCGATCTGGACCTTGGGATCTCGTGATGCTCAGCGACTGCACTTACAATGTCGACATGCTACCAGCACTCGTTGAAACACTCTCAGCCATTCATGCAGCAAATCTGACCTACTTCCCTGAAGGCGAACCATTTACTACAAAAGTATTCCTAGCCACCAAGCCTCGCCACGAATCAGAAGACGTTCTGTTTGAGCTTATGGACAAGGAAAGCTGGTACAGCGTTCACAAGCAAGTCTTGCCGAAGCCTGTCCTTGGTGGTGTGCCTCAATCTGTCGAGCTTCATCTATTCGACAAATCTGGGCTCAGCGATGGCAGGGGTGAGATGAGGGGGGAGGACAAGAAAGAGGAAGATAAGGGAAAGAAGCACAAGGGAAAGAAAGAGAAGGAGAAGGAAAAGGAAGCACAAGACTAGGCTGAAGCTGCAAAGGGCCTCAGGCAATTCATCGCAAGGCGACCGCATTCCAAAACGTCGATAGCCAATTGTCCAAACAATGCGCTCACCGTCACACAGAAACAAACACCTCAATAGGCTACGGCGACGACTTTTGCTTTGAGGCTCGACTCTGCAGACGATGATGGTGCCGAAAGACTGAATGTCATTGGAGCTACCCCGCGTGTTGTGTAACGCCCGCCAGCCCTGATATTTCGAGGATTGGACACAGCGATTGGAAACAAACCAGTAGGAGGAATGGGCGGGGTGGAAGATGACTTGCTTAATTGACCGGTGTGGTGGTGTGCTGATGAGTTGTCCCTCAAGCCCACGAACGGACCATGAGGCTCTGCGATGGCCTCAAAATTGAGAATCCCCGATCGTGTATTTAGCGACGAGTTTAAAATGTCCACTATTCTAGCGATAAAAATTGATATTTCATTCTTCAGGCAATCATGGCAGATACAAAGGTCAAGGTCAATGGCCATACCAATGGCAATGGCACGACCGACAAGACAACCACCAAAAACACCAAGCTATGGCAACTCCTCGCTTTAGCGAAGGAAGTCTCCAAAGATGTCGGCTCAATCGAAGACTTTGAGAAATCGGCCGAGGAGCGCGAAGCTCTCAAGCAAGAACTTGAAGCCAAGCAGGGCGAGAACAAGCGTCTCCGCGAATTCAACGACAAGATCGTGCGAGAGTTCTCAGACCACAAAGCGCAAGCCAACGCAAAGACAGAAACACTCTTTGCAGAGTTTGAGCAGAAGTATAAAACTTATGAGTCTAACAAGGCAGCCGTTGAAGCCATGGAGAGGGAGGTCAAGGCAGCGAGGGAGAAACTTGCTGCTGCGGAGGTGAAGGAGGGAGAGGTTGAGAGTCTGAAGCAGAACCTGGCGGCTGCGGAGGCGCATTTGACGAGTCACGCTTCTGAGATTAGAGAGATGAATGCGGAGTGTGAATTGCAGAAATCGCAGATGGAGGCTAATATCGAGGAGTTGAAGGGGTGTAAGGAGAAGTTGACGCAGGCTCAGAGTGATCTTGGGGAGGGGATTCTGCGGGATTTTGGAGCTGAGGAGGTTAAGAAGCTGTGAGTAATCTTGCTGTATGAGAGGTGGATTGAACTAACGAGGAAAGGCGATCTGATCTCCAGGAGTTGTCGAAGAAGGTTCACGACTTTGTCAATGAGTACTTCAACGACCACGATGGCGCACAAGTAGGACTCTGCGTTTTGCGCTCTATGCATTATACTGACAATTGTTAGGACTCTGCAAGTGAGATAAATGAACTTCACGCCCGCTTCCCCAAGATCCCGCTCTCAACCCGCACCACCAAAGCCAGTGCCAAGATGCGCTGTGCTGTCGCTGACGCTGTGATCGCGGAAACACTCCTCTCTTATGTCTTTGTCCCCTTTTACGTCGCCAGTGACATGAGGGCCACTGCATCTAGCATGCTTAGCTTCTTCAAAGGGGATGGGCGCCGAGAGACAGTGTATCGGTCTCAAATTCTCGGATCCCTCTCTGATTCTGAGCAAACTGAGACGGTCCAAGAGGACATTGTGCGCAAAGCGAGCAACGAAGTGCGAAGCACACTGCACCCGCTCGTTGTTGCGTACAAACAGACTGGCTTCTACAATGCCGTACCGACGCTGTTCAGACAGGCTGTTGCACTCTGGGCCGATACACAGCGCTCTCGCGATATGATAACCGCAGAGATGCCCGATGAAGAAGATTCTCGAGGTGCGCGCCAGTATGATGACTACGACGTCGGCAATGCTCGCAAGACAAAAGGAAGTCCCAAGCCAACGGTCCTCGCGATTCTGTTCCCACAGTTCATCTGCCGTGATGAAGTTATCGCAGAGGGCGTGGTTCTTAGATCTGATCAAGCTGCTGTTCTTGAAGCGCTGGAGGAGGCAAAGGATAACGGGGGTGCGAATGGTGATACGAAGAAGAAGCCTGGTACGCGAAGGAGATCTTCTGCGGAACCAAAGTCTCCGCTGCGCAAGTGACTCTCACGGCTGTTTTGTATACGGAGGGAGGAGGAGGTGATTGATGTTTGGGTTTGAGTATGATTGTACATGGTAGGGAAAACACGAGGAAGTCGGGTTTGCATACGATTGAACTTTGGTGCATTTTGGATGTACATAGTAAAAAGAAGAAGAAAACCAATCAAAATTTGCGACAATTGATTTGTTCACGGCTGTGATATTGGTGCAAACAGCGAATGGCAGTTGTTATGAGCGCAGAGAAAGGTGATGTTCACTTTGCCCTCTAGTGTTTGCACTGAGTTCCATTAAAACAACAAAGCTGTTCCATATGGACAAAGATGAGGCAACAGCTGACGACTGATAATCATCAGAAAAGTATGAGTGATTTATTCTCAAGCTAGACAATCTAACCATAGTTGGGTGGACGTTGAGCAGATTCATTAACGCCAGCTCGAACCTTGCTCCGCCCGCCTCCGATGTAGAACACGCTCTACTCCAGTGTGAAGAGGTTCTACCACTCATCATCGTCTTCGTAGTAGGTGAATCAATTCTCGGTTTCGTTCTTGTCTTCAGCAATCTGCGAGGCACCTTGGTTGTGACCAGTAAGGCCTTGCTAGAGTTGCTCCACAAGTTGCTGCATGGTCTTCTGCTGCTCATTGATCTTTGTTTCCAGCTGGGCCAGGAACTTGACAGCGTTATCGCTAAGTCTCATAATATCCTCTTTGTCAGCTACCTCGACAGCGGTAGCTGGTGTGGTCTCAGGCTGGGGGGTAGCCATTTCGTTGCTTTGCTATGGTTGTTAGGAAATATTCGGTAGGGTACAAACTCACACAGTGCAACGCAGAGTTGTATCAAAAGGGAGTGTGAAATTAGAAAGTCGGTCTTCCCGTGCAGATGGGATAATTGCTCTGAGAGAATGAGGTTGTTGGTGGGCAGTTAGGATTGTGCTGATTGCTGGCACCCAGTGCAGGAGTTGTTACGTGGGAGAGTTGCGGTTCTGATGTTTGCGTGCCAGCTTGATTTCTCCACCCTTCATATTGTTATTATTATTATTATTATTATTATTATTATGCAGTAGAATCTATTCAGATTGTGTGAGGTGTGCGTTCTATTATGTTCCAAAAAGTTCTCTTATTACAGATACTGCATCTATTGTGCACTCCTGATAACTGTTGACAGCTGCGTGCACTAGCAAACGTCTGAACTTTCTATATAAATCATATGCTATGCCACAACTTCAGAATTCTCCCAATTTTGCTTTTCTTTCTTTTCATCATTATTACTCGCATCGGTCACCCCAACATATCTGATAGCGGTGACCAAGGAGTGCGTGCACCAGTAAATATTACTAAGGTTTCGATATAAATTATATACTGTCTTCTATATTGAGGAATTTCTTGGTTCTGCTTTTTTCCCCCTTCATCATCTCATCCTTTCTCTTCGCTCAAAATTCCCTCAATTCGTAGCCACCTCCTCATCCAACATGTCTGACGGACCCCCTCCTACACCCTCGAAGAGACAGCGCGCGAGGGCTCTCAAGGAGCAGGACATCGCAAAAGGCCCGGCCAGGCCAGTACACACGGTGAGGCGGACCGGCCAGCCAGGCCCAAGGTTCAGGCGTAGAGTTCGAGAGTGCTCTGCCGTGCATTCGATGCTTTGGCTCGGCGCTTACCGTAGCGTCAACAGTCATCGCAACTAATCCAGAGACTCCTATCGATGTGCCTACCTTCGCCTGCAAGTTTCTCTTCATCAACTCCAAGAAGTGCACAAACTGTGAAAAAAATGTTTGCTCTCGGTATTTAACTTGAATCAGGTTCAAAGATGTTTGTACTAATTGGGTGTAGCGTACCTGCCATGATGAATGGCAACTACATGGATATTTTCTCCATATTCAAGGCGATCGACAAGATGCTCAAGGACAGGGCCGCTCGCTTCCAAGACGCACACAAACTTGGTATCGTCAAAGCAACCGTGTCAGACTCGACAGAATCGAATTCCACCAAGCCCAACTCGACTACCTTCATCAAGCTCGGTCAACAGTTTGAAGTCCTTGTCAACACCCATGCTCTCACGCACGATGATATTGTATGCACTTAGGGCCGGTTATGATGAATTTAGGATCTCTTATGATGAGTTTAGGATGTAATTGACTTCTATAGTCTGCTTCTCGTCATAGTTTAGGATGTCTCTCTCCATGCTTTCCCGGGGCCATTGCCTAGACAATCCCAATGCCACTTCAAGCCTCACTTCTGCCTTCTCATCGCACTGGAGCATCGCCACAATACTACAAACCCGGCGCCAGTAATCTTTCCCTCCATGCGAACAAAGCCTTCAAGGATGGATACGTTCTCTCCCACGCTGGTCTCCTCAGCTGGGCAGCCATCCCTTCTCAGCTGACAAACTTCCTGGGTTTGTTGACGTAGTGATTATCTTCTCACAATCTTGCGCACCTCAATCATTTCCTCATCACTGAGAAACTTGCTTCTTTCTTGCTTGGACGATTCATATCCTGACTCAAGCTCATCCCATTCATCGCCTTCCATATTCGCAAGTGTAGGACTCTCTTGCAAGCGAGTAAACGGCTCGCGAAGGGCGTAGTTGTCCATGGCCATGACGCTTATAATACCAGAGAAGTCCGACTCCAATAGCATACCACCAAGTGCAGTCACACGGCCAGAGAAACTCTACGAACGCTTCTCTAATACTCTTGCCAGCTTGCTGGCTGCGAAGTTTGTCAATGCTGCGTATGTTCTGGGCGTTATGATGCACTTCAATGGCCTTGTCAAGGCTAACCACCCGCCTTCGAATCGCGTCGATGCTTGTTTCAATTTTTTCCATCGACTTCCTCTTCAAACAAAGACTTTTACGAAACGTCGTAGACTGCATCTTGGAAAGAGGTCACAAAGACTAGCCTGATACGGGGCCACAAGAACTCATCGAACAGTGCCCGGATGCCACCATTCATAAGCTCTTTAGCTTCCGCAGATAGCGGACCATTCATAGGTGCAGTGCCGCGACTGACTCGGCACCCTTATGAAGTGGGAAGGAATCCCTGAGTGTTTGTGATGATGCTGTAGCCACATCGGCAAGTTGAGTATCTGAGACGTAGCCTCTAGAGCGTGCGACATGGTCTAGATATTCTTTCGCCAAGTCGAGAATGCTCATCAAAACCATGAAAATGATGAGTTTTTCCTCTGGTGGTAGCCCGCCCTGAGCCAGTGGTTTGGGATGGTCATTTTGGCCATCAGCAGGGTTCTCGAATCGGATTCCATCGGTATCTTTCATAGATGCATGAGAGACGAGTGCTGAAATCGACACCTCTATTTTTCCCGTAGACAGGACATACTGTAGTAGATTGTTCACGACGTACATTATATCGTCTAAGGCCTGCAGAATGAACGGTGGACTGTCATTGTACAGCTTCGACAGTGAGAGGCCACTTGGTGCGGGTATCCATCTCAAAAGCCTTCTCTACCAATCTTCGAAAGAGAAGTCGATGGGGGATCTGGAGCCTCAATGCTCCGGTAAATTCTGGGCTCAAGTTGCCAGACACAGACAGGCAAGAGCGGTCCTCGACCAAGTAAAAGCGCCTGGGGTGATGATTGTAGCATTGACATAAGTAAGGTAATTAGCTAATTATCGGTGAACCAACACAAATTAACAGAGCCCATGCAACCATGTTGGTTGCTTGAATGAAACGTACGCATCGTGTAATCATCTCCATGTCGTTGAACAGACCAAACATCATCACAGGAGAGGAAAACGTTGAGTTCGAACATGGCCCGACCCTGGAAAAACGCTAGTATGTTGACTGGATTGCTTGTTATCTGTCATGAGGGTAAAGTTATGTATTAAATGAGGTAACTGGTGTTCCTATCTATATATAGTCTATGGTCAACTTTTAATCGTACCCGTCACACATGCTGCAAAACCCATCACATTGTCTATAAAAAACTTCTTTACTCTTTAACGTCGGTTGAAGTTGAGGAAGCGGCTCTGAAATAAAAGTTAGTAAATTGTTCTCAAGGATGTCCTCAAACAGGATTACTCACCGCCAAGATAATGATAATTAAGTTACTTGCGATGAAGCAAGCAAAAATACCCAAGTCCCTCCAACGGTTGTTGAAAGAGAGATCAAAGGTGCTGTAAAACTCGTCGCCCACCTTGTACGCGCAGTACTCGCAGTCCCTTGTGTTGTCATTGACAAGATAGCCACGGCCGCCATTGGCGAAGAAGGGCTCCATGTACTCTCCACAAGTACTGTTAGAAGGCGAAGTGAAGCGGTTGAGCTCGCTTTGCTTGCACACGACCTCAACTCCATGGAGGGCAGTTGTGACCATTGAGCTGATCAGACGGGTGAAAGGGTCCAGTTGGTACATCCAGGCACGCCAGAAGCCAGGGATTTGAGGCTTGGGGATCGTAACACCACAGAACAAGGCGAAGTTGATGATGATGAATGGATCAAATTGGGCTGAGATGAAGGGCGAGGGGGTGATACTGGCGAGAGCCTGTCCAAGGGTGACTGAGAACAGCTCAGTGATCAGGATGATGAAGAACTGGAATCCTGCTCGAGAAGGCTCGGTCTGGAATCCGGGCATGAAGTAGATGGGCAAATCTAGGACGCGTGAGTAACGGCTCAATTAGAGGGTCGAGAGGTGGTAAGAACTTACAGAAAGCCACGGCACACATGATCGAGTAGGGCAGTTCAGCCAGGACAACCGATGAGGAGAAGACGAAGGGCGAGTACATCTTCGAAGACTGCTCTCTGAAGAAGAGAGCTCGCTTGATGTGGAACATGACTTCGACTTGTGTGATGATAAGAGCGGGCAGAACCGTAACTTGGAACATGATGAAGACTCTGTTCTGCAGTGAGGAACGAGAGTTGTCAAGGTTCAAGTACATCAGACCAGTAACTGAGAAAAGGTTAGCTAAACTCGTATAATTTTATGGAAATTTGGGATAAAGTTGGGACAAAACGTACTCAGGGCGACAGCGACGTGGCTGAAGATACGAGTGAAGATGTAGTCGGGGGATCGCCAGAAAGACAGGAACATGCGCTTGCAAACAACCATCATCTGATGCTTGAAAGGAGAAGCATATTCCTTCTCCAGCTCAGGATCGTTGACAGTGACCGCGGCACCAGCAGCCTGACGCTCGCGCTTCAGACGAATGATGGTCTCCTTAACATCAGCAAACTCAGCACTATCTTCCCAGATATCGGCCCAATCACGGTCTCCAACGCGGGGAGCGCTACCAGCACCAATAGCTTCAAGCATGTACTCAGCAACGTTATCAGTAGGACCAGCCTCGGCGCCGTGGCTCTTGAGATAGCTTCGCAGAACGTGAGCATCCTTGCCAATGTCGCCAAAGTAAACGGTGCGACCACCGCGCTGGAGCAGAAGAAGACGATCGAAGTTCTCAAACAAGGCGGCGTTGGGTTGATGGATAGTGCAGAGAATAGCCTGGCCTGAAGCAGCGAGCTTCTTGAGGAAGCGGACGATGTTGAAGGCACTCTGGCTGTCAAGACCGGAGGTAGGCTCATCGAGGAAAAGCATCAGCTCAGGCTTGGCAGCAAGCTCGACACCGATAGTGACACGCTTTCGCTGTTCGACAGTAAGACCGAATTCAGGGGTTCCAATGATAGCGTCGGCAATAGACTCCATCTCAAGAAGGGAGATAATCTCTTCGACATAGGCGTAGCGCTCCTCCATAGGCACGTGGAATGGCTGTCGAAGTTCAGCAGAGAAACGGAAGGCCTCGCGGACGGTCTGGGTAGGCTCGTGAACATCGAGCTGTTCGGCATATGAAGTAGATCGCTGGAAGGTCTTGCCTGGCTTCACAGCGTCGATGAGGATATCTCCAGAGATAACACCAATGTTCTTGCGAGCTGCAAGGACATCCAGAAGAGTAGTCTTTCCGGCACCAGAGGCACCCATCAGAGCGGTAAGCTCACCTGGACGAACGTAACCGAAGACGTTGTTGAGAAGTCGGCGTTCGCCTCCTGGCACAGGGACATCATAGTTGAGGTTCTCCCAAGTGAGTACTCTCTCAGACTTGATGGTGATCTCGGAACCTTCTTCGTTGGACTTGTCCTTGGTTCGGGCATCCTTCTTAGCCGTGAGTTTCTCATTGAGAGCCTTTCTCTCCTTGTTAGGCTTAGCATAGACCTTTGCGGCGTTTCCTCCCATGCCAAAGTTGACGAATTCTCCGAGAACGACGTTGAGGATCAGGAAGAAGACGATAAGAGACATGACAATACCCCAGTTTCTCCACAGATCTCCAACATGGTAAGAGAAGCCTTGAGCAACGTAGTCGCTGCCAGAGACGAGGGTGGTACCGGCCTTTGAACCAGCAAGCGTGCAAACTTGATGGTTGATATCGGTGTATTCTGGACCTGCGGGGATCAGACTGTCCGCCGTGCAAGTCATTTCCAGGGACTTGAACTCATTCATCATCATTGCCGAGAAGCTCAGCCCTAGGGGATTGATCCAGAAAATCCATCGGAGCCAGACCTGCTCTTGTTCGTATTGGATGATATAGCCAGATGTGACTACAAACAATGTGATTACAACAACAGCAAACTTGATAGCCTGATCAAAGCCCGGTGATATACAGCCGATGATTCTGAAGAATAAAGTCATCGCAATATTTCCCGATAGAATCATGAGATAGAATGTAAAGAAGGAACCGGCGTCTCGGACGAGATTGGTCATGAAATACACGATAATACTGAAGACCAAGATCTGCGAGGCTGCAAAAACCTGGTCAACAAAGATCTGAGCAATCCATAAAGCTGACGGTCTGTGAAACGCATAGGCCTTGTGCTTGTTCACAATCGTTCTGCCGGTCATGGTACTAGCCAGCTCCGAAAAGGCCTGGAAAGCATTGAATAGAAGGGAGACGAAGAGTAGACCTCCCTTGCTGAAAGCACTAGCTGAAGTCTTTCCGAGATTGAGGTAGAGGGTACCGAGGACAATGGCGATAACGATGCTGCGGAACCATCCAACAAAGAGGTTGAATCGATCCTGTAGCTTGAGAGTGAACTGGCGCTTCATGAGGGCCCAGACCTGCAGATGGAAGCCGACTTGGTAGACTGAGCGCTTGGATGTTCCACGCTTTCCCTCCTTCACAGCAAGCTGGAAGTTGTTATGCGTCTCCTCTTCAGATGCGAGAGAAGCCTTATACTCAGCCATCTCGGCTTCCAGGGACTTGAAGGCATCAGATTTCTTGAAGGCCTGCTCAAGAGTCTCAGGGTCGTGAGGGGTGTTCTCCTCGGAGCGACCTGGGGCGTACTCTCTCTCGAAGGCATCCGTGCAGCCGGTCAGGTAGTCGGCGCTGGTCTGGCGGGGACGAGGGGCGAAACCAAGGCTCTCGAAGTAGCTGCGGGCAGAGGCAGCAGGGCCGAAGTAGACCTCCTTGCCACCGTCGATGACCATAACCTTGTCGAAAAGGTTGTAGATGTTCTCGGAGGCCTGATACAGGGAGACGAAAGTGGTGGTCTTGTACAGGTTGGTCTGGATTCGAAGGGACTTGGCGAAATCGAGAGCAGTACTGGCGTCGAGACCTCGAGTGGAGTTGTCCCATGAGAAGACGGCACCGCTGCAGATCATGGCCTCTGCAATACTGACACGCTTTCTCTCACCACCACTGACTCCGCGGACGAAATGATCACCAACGATGGTGTGGCGGGTATGCTCAATGTTGAACATCTTGAGAAGCGTGGTGATAACACTCTCCTTAAACTCCTGCTTGGACATGTTTCCAGGTCTCAACTTGGGCATCTTGGTATCGAGCGCAAATCCCAGGGTCTGCTCAACAGTAAGAGTAGGGTGGTGAATGTCGTCTTCGGCGGAGTAAACTGCTTCACCGCGGTATTGGTCGAATTCGGTGTTCTTCCACTTTCCGTACAGAACCTCACCCTCAACTGCAGTGTAGCCCCAACGCTGGTTGGCGATGGTCTTGAGGAAGGTAGTACATCCTGAGCCGGGTTTGCCCAGAACGAGAACCATCTCACCGGGCTTGCAAACACCCTTGAACTTGTCGAGAAGGGCAACCTGCTCAGGCTTGGGACCGAGACCAAGCATTCGAATAACAGGGGTGATAACGTCGAAGAAGTTGACAAAGGCATCGGGGAAGGTAGGCACATAATTAGACATGCCACCATAGCCCTTGACGGTCAAGTCATTCCAGTAGACACCAATGTGCTTGGACTTGATACCAACCTCCCTCTCGCGATCAAGACCGCCACGAAGAGCAGCCTCAAGATCAAAGATAGACTCGACCTCATTGTCTTCAGCGTGAGCATTCTTTTCAGGATCACCAACGCTAGCTCTGCTCTTTCTCCTACTGGCTCTTGAAACGCCAGTGAACTCTCTCTGAAGCTCAGCGAACTCAGCCTCAGCTTGCTCAATAGATACGCCGCCGTTGTTTTGCTCAGCAGGGCCGTGGCGTGTCGAGTCGGTATCGATAGAGTTGCGATAAGCAGGATCGGCCTGCTCAGTGTGATGGTTGGCAGCAATAGCCTCCTCAGCCTTTCCAAGGTCTTTTTCCGCCATGGTGACTTATATCGGTTGGGTCGTGCGTGTAAGTCGTTTTTTTACTGGGAGCCCAAAGTCACCCGTCGCGAAAAGGAGTAGTACACTAAGATGAACTCAGTTGAAAAGGCGTATTAATTAGAATAATTATAGGAATAAAGAATGATTATTAGAATAAGTTATATAATGCAGCAGCCAATGTGTTTGATCACAGGCTCACTGTTAACAAACAAGAGAGGAAGAGGGCGCATGGGAAAAAGATGCCGACATCCCGCACTATAAGTCAACAAAGGTGCAGCCAAGCCAAAAAAAAGTTAAAATGGGCCTATATTCCCTTTTGGAACAATTTGATCCGGCATTACCAATCAACAATACGAAGCGTCCGTCGAAAATGTCCGCTGGTAGGGGCAGGGGTAAAGTCGGGTCCACCAACTGGGAATTGCTTCAGGGAGCTTCCACCTGAGTCAAGTGGACGAGTAAGTCAGCGCCGTGGGGCAGATGTGCAGGATTTGACTCATCTCGGCTAAGAACCTCCCCCAAAGCCGAGATGGGAAAGAGTCTGATTGGTTTGGTGAAATAAGGTAAAGGATTGACGGGGAAGCTAGGGGGACTATCTAACTCTGCTTACGACTTTTAGGCGTGTATATCCGAAAATCTCGGGTTGTGGGGGTCTCTGAACTGATGAAAAGAGCTGTTCTGGCACAATTTATCTGATAATGAATTGTTCACTGGTTGACAGACATATTCGGATCCAAATACCGTCAAACGTTTTGGAGTTCATCGCTGCTTCGCTGCAACGCAACATTGAAACCCAATGCTCGGGTATCATATCCACCCAATCTCGCTCTGTGGATCAAAAACAGTGGAAACGTCAAATATGCTAAAAAAGGGCAACGGTTAAATCTCGTCCAACTCTCGCCCGGCGCGGTCCCTTAAGTCCGAGAATACAGGTTTTGAGTGGCTGCTTTGATTCAGCACTTTACGATCATTTCGACTCATATCCAAAGACGGAATAGTACAGATGTCGGCAAGTCAAGAGGTTATAAGACATGCATCGGCGTGACACATTGATTCTTTGTTATATTGCAATGCAATCAGAAAAAGCAGAAGTGAGTGATCGGATGAATCTCCCCGCGATGAGATCATCTTACCAAGATCGTTTGGAGATTCACGTTCACGATCACTTTTTAATGATATGACATCTCAGCTTCACATGGCGACGGATCCTTGTCATTCCTCTAATCAATCTGAACAAGGATTAAGCGGCGCGACCCACCCGTAAGCACCGTTTCAGGGGACAGTGTTGTAGAGGTCTTGTCCGGTTTACTGCGGTTCTCGACGATCTCCGCCTCTGTCCGGTTTCTAGTCCGTTCTTCGTCCGCCGCCATCGGCCGAGT
Organism: Fusarium verticillioides 7600; assembly: GCF_000149555.1. Classification (NCBI taxonomy): domain Eukaryota; kingdom Fungi; phylum Ascomycota; class Sordariomycetes; order Hypocreales; family Nectriaceae; genus Fusarium; species Fusarium verticillioides. The sequence continues at coordinate 3,078,638 of NC_031680.1, read as the reverse complement.
GAAACTCCGCCTCCCTTGTCAAAAGAGGTTCTGCCGAATAATTTAGAAGATTCCTGGAGTTTTGTGGAATTGTTGCTGTGGTTTTAGCTCTGATCTAACGTTAAGCCTTTGTACGGATAATGTCAGGATCTTGATGATGAAATGCCTTTTTAAGGTTAGTGGGCCTTACCTATGATAAGATCTTTACAAGTAGTTCTTGATATACGATGCTTCCATCGTACTCGGTTTCAGGCTTCGGCCAAGCGGCTATCCTCACTTCAACATCTCTTTTCGTGTGGGATTCTCCAACAAATCTTTGGACACGTTCTGAGCTTGGTTGCTAATGGAAAAGATCACCTCAGCCTGGACCTATCAATTGGGGATTGCTGCATTCAGAGCCACCGTGTGACGTTTGGTGGCATCAACGGGTTGTATCGATACTATCCCATGTTGCATGATGCGTGGTATCGGTGGGATTTTCTGTCAAGTTCAGTTGCCGACATCCACGATCCCAATCAATTGGCAATAAGCTCAGATCCATGCGCGGCAAGATTCTGTTGTACGGGAATGGCTCCAGATGAGAATGGGGCCAGCATCTTAGTTTACAGAACTTGAGGACAATCTCTTCCAAGCTTGGTCATTCTGATGATGAACCTTGACGAGTCTTTATGCGTATTTTACCTGCTTTAGGAGACAATTATTCGGTGGTGGAAGGATGTTGCTTGATCTCAGGTCGAGAGGCAGCTTAAGGTAAGGAAGGTACTTGGGATGAAGCTGCGCTCTTTCCTAATATGGCAGGAGGTTTGATCGCTTGTCGTCATTCCACTCAATTGGAAGGAACCTAAACCGACGAGTGCTTCAACTTGAACATCACATCACATCACATCTTCCTCAATGATTTGGAGTCCACGCGTTACTTACCTACGAACTCTGATCGATGTGATGATGCACAATGCGGTGTCTTTGTCCGCGTGTGCAACGCGTAATTTTGGCTGTTCATGATGTTGGCCTTCATCACAATCGGCCAATGTTCTCCCGTCTGACAGACCCAACAGGAACTTTTGACATGAGCGACATGCATTAAAAGGCAACGGCTTCGCTTCTTATCTACCCCCTCAAGGTCACTCAAAATGAATTCTACTTGCCTGAATGATGGCTCCTTGGGACCTGGTGTTCGGGGATGTCGAGGCGATTTCGACTTCACCCAGAAATTCGAACGTATCTTCCTTTCAATTATACCAACTGCGGTGTTCGTCGCTGCAGCAGTCGCCCGAATAGCGATTCTGTTACAGCGCGAAAGGATAGTTGGGGGTATTATTCTTCAATCGATCAAGATTGTGAGTCTTAACGAGCAAATTTCGAATTGATACTGACTAAAAAGGCATTTCTGGCTGTTTATGCGATCATCCAACTTGCTGTTCTAATTCTCATCGCGACTGGGGCCCCAGGTATTGTCCACGACCTCTCTCTCGCCGGGTCATCCCTTGTAGCCACAGCAGCCTTCTTAGCGGTCATTCTATCTTCATACGAGCACTCCTGTGCCCGAAGACCGTCGACTTTGCTTAATGTCTACATATTGCTTACGCTTCTGTTTGACATCGTACAAACAAGAACGGCATGGCTTGAATCTCAACATGACATCCAGCCTCGCCTCTTCACTGCGTCTGTTGTCGTCAAAGCCGTTGTTCTCTGTCTCGAGACGATTCCTAAAACAAAATGGATTCACTGGAATGCTGATGAGCATAGTCCAGAGGAATCGAGCGGCATATTCAGTATTGGTGCTTTCGCCTGGCTGAACCAGCTTTTCATGAGAGGGTATCGAGGGGTTTTGGCCATAGATGATCTTTATCCCCTCGATGAGAGCATGGCTTCCAGGAAATTGTACAGTCAGTTTGTGAAAAGACTTCGGGTGCATAAATACAACCTAGAGCTCAAATCTGGACTTCTGAAGGACCTGGCCAGAACACTCATCAGTCCATTCCTCCTCCCAATTGCGCCTCGCGTTGCCCTCATTGCCTTCAAATTCTGCCAGCCCGTCTTCATCGATGCTACTCTCGAGTACTTGCAGATGCCCGAGACTCCGACGACCAAGAACATGGGCTACGGCTTGATCGGCGCAGCATTCCTCATTTACGCTGGTATTGGACTTTCTTCGGCCTTCTATGGTTACTATCGGGAAAAGGCCGTCTATATGATTCGAGGCTGCCTAGTTGCTGCGATTTACCAAAAGACAACAGAGATGAAGATCACGGCCGCTGATGATTCTGCTGCTTTAACGCTTATGAGCGCTGATGTTGAACACATCATCAGGGGTGCTGAGACAGCTCACGATATCTGGGCAAACACCATAGAAGTAGCCATCGGTTGCTGGCTTCTGCATGGGAAGATAGGTCTAGCATTCCTATCTCCGCTTGTAGTGATCGGTGTTTGCGCTCTTTTGCTGTCCTGGTTGGTTTCATTCGTTGGCAAGAGGCAGAGCGAGTGGATGGCGAAGATCCAGAACAGGGTAGGATTGACTGCCAATGCCATCTCCCAGATGAAGCTCTACAAAATCTCAGGCATTGCTGGACCTGTCGCAGATCTCATACAGACGCTCCGCGTTGGAGAAATCAAAGTTGGGAATAGCTTCCGCTGGCTTTTGATAAGCGCTGCCGTGCTGGGCTTTTTCCCGATTTGCATCTCTCCAGTCGTCACCTTTGCATTCACGTCCACGGAGTTAACTGTGAACACACTCTTCACTTCGCTATCATACATACTTCTCTTCACTACTCCTGTAATCGGTCTCTTCCAGAGCCTTCCGGGCATTTTTGCTGCCCTGGCATGCATGGCTCGAGTGCAAAGATTTCTTGCCGCAGATCCGCGCCATGACTTTCGAATCCATGAAATTGCTCCTGTTTCCGAGAAAAGTTCATCGGATCCGTCAAACGAAGTGGCGTTTTCTGTTGAGAACGGCTGCTTCGGATGGGGAGGAGAGAAATTGACACTTAGTCAAATACACGCTTCTGTTCCAGCTCACAAGCTCACCATAGTGGTGGGCGAGGTTGCATCTGGCAAGACCACCTTCTGTAAAGCTTTGCTTGGGGAACTGCCTGTCGCTTCAGGGACCGTCAAAACGTACATACCATCGCATCGCATCGGCTACTGTGAACAGACCCCTTTTCTTTACAACGCGAGCTTCCGTGAAAACATCGTTGGCCATTGCGCTTTCAATCAGATCAAGTACGACGAAATTGTGCAAGCTACCATGCTCGCGCCAGACGTTACACTTTTACCGCAAGGTCACGATACAAAGATTGGCAGTAATGGAATTATGCTGAGTGGCGGTCAAAAGCAGCGTCTTTCTGTTGCTCGTGCGCTATACTCTGAAGCAGATCTGATGATTTTAGATGATATCCTAAGCGGCCTAGACCTAGATACTGAATCGGAGCTCTTCAGACGCGTCTTTGGACCAGGCGGTATCACTCGTCGACGGAACGTCACTGTGGTCATCTGTACACATTCAGTCAGGAACCTACCTCTAGCAGACCACATCATTGCTCTTGGAAATGGCACAGTCATCGAAGAGGGCAATTTCTCAGACTTGATGGAGAACAAAAAATATGTTCACAGCCTAGGCGTCAAGCACAGAGACACGGATTCTTCTTCAGAAGATGAAAAGCCTATGGCAAGAGCCACCGCCACCACTGTCCCTGCAATACTTCCTCAAGACGTACCAGCGGCAGAGGATATGGCACGACAGCAAGGCGACTTTTCCATCTACAAGCACTACTTCAGGAGCGTTGGCTTCTGGCCAGTTGTCATTGTTGCCGTGGCAGGCATGTTAACCGGTGTCTGCAACAGTCTTTCAAGCGTTTGGATCAAATTCTGGGCCGAAGACGCTTTTAACAGATCTTTTGCCTTCTACGTAGGTATCTATGGTATGCTGCGAGCTGGCTATATGGTGTTCTTGTTCTGCGATGGAGTTACGACATTGATCAAGATGACTGCATCAGCAGGTACTGAACTACATGAACGCGCAATTTTGACTGTTATCTCTGCGCCGTTGAGGTTCTTCTCAAAGACTGACACCGGTATCGTGACGAACCTGTTCTCGCAAGATATGACTCTTCTGGACATGGAGCTCCCACTGGCCCTGACCAACTTTTCCCTGGACGTCTCTAATGCGTTTGGCACTGCATTCGTTGTAGCTTCAGCATCACCATATCTCGCAGTTGGATACCCCTTTTTGATGGGGATTCTATACTCGACGCAAAGATACTACCTATGCACGTCCAGGCAGCTTCGACTCCTTGACCTCGAGGCTAAAAGCCCATTGTAGTAAGTGTGAGTTTGCCAAGAGCCGGGATTGAAATTCTGACTCTTTGTTTAGTACGCATTTCACGGACACAATCAAAGGTGTTGCGACTATTCGGGCCTTCGGGTGGGAACAATTTGACATTGTCCACAGCAACAAACTTCTCGACACATCCCAGCGTCCAGCGTATCTCCTGGCAATGATTCAACAATGGCTCGCCACAGTGCTTCACTTCATTGTTACAGGCACTGCTGTTCTTCTCATCGCTCTTTCAACTCAGCTTCGAACCAATGCAGGTTTGACTGGCGCCAGTCTGATCTCTCTTCTGACCTTCAGTGAAACTTTGTCGAACCTCATCACGAGTTACACTTCCCTTGAGACGTCACTCGGTGCTGTGAGCCGGTTAAGATCTTTCAGCGAAACTGTTGATACAGAGAATAAACCTGGGGAAGTTATCGAGCCCCTTGAGACCTGGCCTCAGAGCGGCAGCATACAAATCAACAAGGTCTCAGCCTCTTATGATTCCCCCAGTAGTGAGCAAGAAGAAGCTGCTTCTAGCTTGGCACTATGTGATCTCGACCTGGACATCTTTCCAGGCCAGAAAGTCGCTATTTGCGGCCGTACAGGAAGTGGAAAGTCCACTTTGATCCTCCTTCTTCTACGTCTCATCGATCCTCTGTCGTCTTGTGACGCGAATATGAAAATCGACGGCGTTTACCTTCATCAAATAGACCGCGCGACCTTGCGCAAGCGCGTCATTTGCATTCCCCAGGACGCAGTGTTTCTCCCGGATGGCAGCTCTGTCAAAGACAACATCGACCCTTACAAAGCAGCCACAGACGCAGAATGCTTCAACGTTCTCAACACGGTGCGGTTAGCAGGTTTTGTCCAAGACAAAGGCAGCCTCAACGCTGGTATGAGCGCCGATGATCTCAGTGCTGGACAAAAGCAGCTCTTCAGTCTTGGTAGAGCGATCCTTCGTCGTAGGGTGCGCGATCGCCTCGCTGGTGGTGAGAAGCGAGGCGGATTGCTGTTGCTTGATGAAGTAAGCAGCAGTGTCGACAAAGTAACTGACAGGGCTATGCAAGAGATTATTCGTAAGGAATTTGAGAATTATACAATTGTCATGGTGTCTCATCGACTTGAGATGGTTATGGACTTTTTCGACAGAGTTATTGTTCTAGACAGGGGTACAGTTGTCGAGTCTGGTGGGCCAAGGGAGCTCGTTGAGACGCCGGGAAGTCGATTTGGTGATCTTTGGGCTGTTGAGAATGACGGCAGGTCAGAATAGGATCTGTTCTTCAGTCACTTGAGGATACCATATGAATGGATCAAGTCATGATATCATGATCTAGGATTTCTGTTGCAGGCCATTGTGTACTGAGTTTACATCATGTCGCCTAATTTGAAAGAGCTCACAGTTTATGATAGTATTTCGCCGACTGTGTATTATGTCGGCTGCCTAGCCATGAATGAAAGAAAGAGAAATTTCCAAGATACGCCTTGTAAGTAATGTTTCATCACGGGCTCTAGTTAACCCTCCTATGCAATCCGTCAAACGCCGGGCCATGCTCCCATGTGTGTTGATGCTTTCTTATGCTAATGATGTTGTATCTCGTCCAATCGTTATGAAATATGCAGTGTCGTGTATGCTATACGTCGTGGTGTCTCCAGGAACACCTGTCTCACGCGTCTTCCCTGATCGGCCTTTGCCAGTTCAGGGGTTTCCGGGCGTGAATGTTTAAGTAAGGGAAATAGGTATGGAACTTGGGTAGGCCATTAACTTCCTGAGTCAGTGACTTTCGGACTTCCACGAGGAACATCTCGATCTGGAGCAACGTCCAGCCGAGACCATCGCGAAGCGGTTTTCGAGACAGGCCATGAAGAGACAACATAACGACATCTCTTAAAACATGGCCACACTCTTGTAGTCGTTTCTTCTTTGCCCATGGACCAAGTGGGCACTTGTAGGCTTTGGTTGTGATGTTTTCGAAGCCTGCTTCTTGTAGTTCGTGCCCCACGTGAGTGATGCCATGTAAATCTGTGCCGAGGGCCATCATTCCTTCGTAGAGATATTTACAATAGTCCCTCCAGGCGTATGGGCCGTCACATGAGTCGTCGTCGCAAGCTGCGATGTAGTTAAACTCCTGAATTTCGACATAGCCCCCTGGTTTTAGGTGTCTGTGTGAGAGTCAGCTTGCGATCTGATAAAAGCGAACGACTGCCATACTTCCAGATTCGTTCCCAGAGCAATTCTCGGTCTTTGATGGAATGAACTGTGTGGCGTATATGTATGTAGTCAAATGTCTCGTCTCCATAGGTCCAGCCAGCTTCGTGCTCTATGTCGTCGACGACAAAGATGGCATTCTCTGGGACCCAGTCCGGCTGAATGGGTGAAAGGTCCATGCCATGGAATTGTGATTTGGGGTATATATCGGCAACTATTCAGGTCAGCAATCAGACTCTCGACCTGGTTCGAGGTTTCTCGAGGTGAATCTCACGGTCAATGCACCATTTTCCGATGCCGGTTCCGAGGTCTAACACCTCTGCCCCTTTTTCCAATAGTTGCTCGATTGGCGCAAAGAAAAGTCTATCGTCACAAAGGTACACAGTCAAATTATGCTTGAGCTCCTCTCGGTCTTGCTCGGCCTCGTCGTTTGGAAAAAGGTATTTCCCTGCATGATAGCTGTGATCTGCTGTCAGCCATTGAGAAGGACGGGCTCGTATTCATCCGTACCTATGATACCGCAAACCACCCTCTACAATGTGTTGTCGTATACTGTCGGTCAGACTGCGTGTTTCATCGTCGTCGGTCGCGTATTCGCCTTGCTCAATGCTTTGTATAAGAGCCGCTTCGTGGGCCGAGCCTACAGCCAATGGAGATGTCGTGGAAGACGCCGGAGATGGGGGCACCATATGGCGGGAGTGGTCTTTACCGGCGCTATTTCTAGGATTGGAGGATGGAGAATCGTCGGATTGACGAGAGAAAGAGTTTGGGGGCGAGTTCATTATCGTGAGCGCAGATACAGATACAGGGGTATGCGCATACCGCGGGTGATGATTGAGGGCCGACACAACAGAGTTTTTATGGTGTTGCAGTCAAAAACGAACATTAAACAGGGAGAGTTTGAGCCGTTGAAGTCGGGACAGGAGATAGTCAGGGAGTAGAAGACGCTAAGGTGAGATTGAGCGGGATGGCGCTCTCCTCCGTCGATCGACCTGACGTCAGTAACCTTATAGTGAACAAGGCGCTATAAGCTTAGGGTCGCGTAAGTCAAGACAGAGCTAACAAGCTAGTGGTGATATCTTGGCTTTGGTGTTGATAGTGACAAAACTCAGTTGGCATCGGTATATAAAGAGCCAAAGATGGAGAGAAAGACTGATCGAGGGTTCAGGGCAAGTAAAGTAGAGTAGAGTAGAGTAGAGCAATGGGGAAAAAAGAGACGGTAAACGGTAAGACCAGGCCAAGTTGGGTTAGAGAGAATCCATTCCGAAGAGACTAAAAAGTTACTCCATACTGAGAACGATAGCCAAGTGGAAGCTATCAAGAAAAAAAGAGGAGAAGTATGCACGTCTATTAATGATCTTGGGAAGGGATTGACACTTTTTACAGTTTGTTAGTGTGCTCATGACTAGCATATAAACCTCATAATATCATATCATACTATCACTTCTATACCACTGTCTGTTTGTCTGTGTATCACTGTGATTGTGACTGTGATGGATGACATCGCTAGCTACCGAGAATCTGGAAAAATTACCTCTTCTCCAAAAAATACATACAAGAATGGCTGTGGCTGTGGCTGTCCCCAGATGACCTAAAGAGGGGACCAGTTCCAGTCTGTTGGTACCGCTCAGAAGCCTCCAGGCAAATCATAACGCCTCAATCCACATTCAAGTCAATCAGGAGCAAGGGTTTTCATGCAGTCGAGTCTGGCGGTCACAGTCACACACACACAGACATACCTCCACCTTTTTTCCGTTTCCTTTTCGGCTCCGCATCAAGGGTTACACTGACATGAGGGGTCTTGGGCATGAATTATTGTGAAGAGAACCTACCTGTATTCAACATTGTTTTAGCTGGTCAATTAACGATAAATTAACAAGATAATTTATAAGCAAGTGTTGTTATGACCACCTGGCATCAAGATCCATGCATACGTTAAAAGCCAAGGCTCTGGGTATTCCAAGCTTGGGTACTGTAGCCAGGCCATATCCTTCCAGCCCATGTCAGGCATCTTGCACCATCCAAGAGAACAAACCGAACCAATCAAGAATCCCGGGCCCTGTCACTTTGCTCCGAAAAAGAATCTTGCTGTTTCTGGACATTAGACAAATAAGAATAAAAATATCCAACAGCTCTTGAAGTCTTTGGTCTCATTCATATGACCAACTCTGTAGCTCTCCATTGACTCTAATTGAGAGCTATAGTTGAAACGAGTATCAGCACGGTAAATCACGATAAGAAATGAACAACTCGTAAACATCTTCAATCAAAGCTCAGACCGCAATTACGTATCCATCCTTGTCGTACCGACACAAGGGATAAGGCCCGCTGTTGTACAGCATCATGTTCCATTTCTCTGCACCCAGGCATTTTGCATAAGGTCATCTTCACCAGAAACAGGCTTTACTCCGCTCTTGCGACAGCGCTGAGCCCGAGACTCCCCGTGCAATATCACGACATTCTTGTTTGAACCTCACATATACATATATACCATTCTATCAAGCTGTAAATCGCCGGACATTAGGAACTATATCATATTCCCCTGACGATAAGAGCTTACAACTGCCATAAACGGTCTTGCATTAATGCTCGCCGTGCACGATGCGGGACGGGTACCCTTGAACCCTGGATCGAAGGTGATGTGATGGATATTAACCGAGCGAGTTGCGAGATGCTATCACCCAGCAGGGGTACATGCCCATCGGTTCGCATCTCTTACCTTATAGCCCTAAGCTTTATCGATTACTATAGTCAATTAACTGCTGCTATTGGACCCTGCTGCAAGAGTCATTCTTCCAGCAATCAGGATACTATCGTGGAATACGGCTGCCTAGAGACCAGGTATTTATCCATATTAAACTTTCCAGACCGCAACAACATCAGACTAGATACGGGGTTGTGAGAAGGACTTCAATCGACATGCTTGCAGCATCAACTGTAAAAAACCATTGCGGGCGCTGATAAGTCTGTTGGTCACGTTGCTATCAGTATCACATCGCCAAGCCAACACTTGACGAAAGCAGAGTATAGGAACTTTTACTCAATGCGACCCAAGATTCGACCTCTGGCCATTTGGAGCCTGTTTATGAGCACGACGTGATTGATGTTATAGTGTCGCGGCTAATTACTAAATGTTGTCCACTGTCATATTCTCTCTCCAAGATCGAGATACGATGAATCTCCACTACATATCGTTCCAGACGCAAAAAGAAACTATACTGCATATAAGAATCCACTTCATGGCTGACCAATTATGTTGCTCTGCAACAAGCTGTCACATGGCTTCTCCTGAGGCTGACTTACACGACAGTCCCCTACATATTTCTCCTGCAAGGAACCGGCTTTAGAGACAGTCTGCCCCTTACTTGCAAGATGGCTTTCATGTCAGTCCAAAGATTAACGTATCATAGATGATCCTATTCTATTCAGCCACAGTAAAAAATCACGATTGTCAGAGAAGAGAAGAGTAGAGAGAATCACTGTCACATTAGAATCCTCTAAAAGTAAGAATAAAGTCATGAAGCCATATTAAAGCCGAAATCCTACTGATTTCTAATCGCCAAAAAGGTACCACCATCGAAATGGACAGCCGAGACCCTAATCTATCGTACAAGATATCCCAGAGCCAGATCTCCCCAAATTATAACCGACTGGTGTTAAGAATAAACCAAGAACGTTAAAACGTTACACATATGCGTGTTTTGTTGCTATCAAGAGCAAGAGACGGGATGAATGCTGAGCTTTGCCGTGCAAGAGACTCCGGCATCTATGAGAGAAAAGTCCCAAAATCCGGGGAGAAAGAAGAAGAAGGTTTTGCTTGTTCAGTTCCTTTACAGGACGAAAGCAAGACCGGCGATGGCAGCGGCCACACCGGCGAAGGTCTTCTGGGCAGCACCGGCGGTCACAACGGGGACCTCAGGCTTGGAGCCAGTGCCGGTGGTCTCAGGGGTCTCGGGCTTGGAAGGAGTCTCGGGCTTAGCGGGAGTCTCGGGCTTGCCGGGGGTCTCGGGCTTGCCAGGGGTGACGGGCTTGGAGGGAGTCTCGGGCTCGGGGACGACAACAACAGGAGGCTTGCCGGGGGTGACAGGCTTGGGTGGGGAAACGGGCGCAGTAGGCTTGACGGGAGGGTGGACGGGCTCGCACTCGCCCTTGGAGCACTTCTCGTAGGTGTAGCAGTCGTCCTTGCACTCATCGAAGTACCATCGGTTCTCATCGACGTCGCAGACGAACTTGCGAGCGTAGTCGACAGAGTAGTGCTGGTCACGCTGGCACTCGTTGCCGTAGCAGACGATGCGCTGGTTGCACTCATCACCCTTGTAGTCGGCATAGTGGCACTTTCCGCTGTTGCAGATCTTGAGCTGGCTCCAGGTGTCGTCGTAGCATTCACGAGGAGCGCAGAGGCCGTCCTCGCAGACGATCTGCCACTTGGTGCAGGTAGGGCAGTGGACCTGAGGAGCACAGTAGTTACCGTAGCAGATGATGATGACATCGGTGGGGATGGCGGGGAGAACAGTGGTGACGGTCTGCGTGACGGTGGTGCCGTCCTCAGTGAAGGTCACAGTGGCAGTGGTGGTGACAGGAGGGAGGGTCTCGGTGACGAAGTCGGTGTTGATGACAGTGTCAGTCTCACCGGGGTTCACACCGACGGCGACGTAGACGGAGAGGAGAACGTTGACAGCGACCTGTCGGCGCATGAGGCGGTCGGCAGAAGAGAGACCACCACAGTTCTCAGCATCGTTGCCAGGGCAAGTGATGTCACACTGATCAGTGTTGACAGAAGGAGAGGTGCTGAGGTCAAGCTCGCTACCACAGTAGCAGCTGTTGTCGTAGAGACCGAAGAAGTTGGAGCCCAAGCAAGCATCGGCACAACGCTCAGAGTCGTTCTCCTCAGAGGAGTAGGCCTGAGTGAAGCCAGGGAAGCCGTTCTCAGAAGAGAAGCATCCGAGGAAGTTGAAGCCGTCAGGGTTGCCAGCAGATGTGCTGGTAGCGGCACCGGAGGTCTCAGTACCAGTGACATCGGTGCCAGTGGTGGCAGTACCAGTCTCCATGGCTGTGGTGGTGTTGGAGAAGCGGCCAGTGGTGAACTGGGCAGCGGCCAAGTTGCCCATGGCCAGGGCGAGGAGCTCGGTGTAACGCATTTTTGTGATGGTGGTTCTTTAGAGCGAATGACTGGGTTGTGTAACGACTGGAAAACAGCTCTCGGAAGAGAAGCGAGGGGATCGAGGGTGTTTGAGTTGCTTGATGATGAGAGTAGGAAAGAAGGTGAGCTTTGGACGGAATCAAGCCCTCTCTTTATACATGATCTGGGTCCCCTTGCCATGGGGCTGAGATTGTATGGGATCCTCCTAGGACCACAGACTAAGCCTCGCGCCGATAGTCTGTTCTGCATGGTTCTCGACGAATGCATCGAGCCCCCCAGCGCAAACAAGTCTAGAGTTGCTGTGCTGTGACTGTTGAGACATGGCGTTCCCGTCCAACAAGCAAAGAATGCAGTGCCCCTGGCTCGACATGTCTCACTCCCACTCCCCACTCTGAGGAGCTTGTTTTGGGCCCCAAAATCCCCGCCGCTTGAGAATTTGGCTCTGCAACACCTCGGGTCGTAAGATTACTCTAAATTCCAGATGCTAATAGTGATAGCCTCTATCTCACTTGTTGATACGTGAGGCTGCTGGCACGGCATTCTGCTGAGACATTCATCCCAACGCCGTGGCCTACCCTCCCTCAAAGGAGTGATTTCACATGTATCGAAGCACTCTGGATTCCTCCATGTTCTACCGCTTCTTGGATACCAACGGCCCATCGGCATCACATTAATAGCCAAGAAATAATTTCTCCGCATGCGCGCGACCCATTCCTGGATGCGTCAAAAAAGAGCACTCGCTATCAGAGCACACTTTCTCAAAGGTTCCCCCTCCAGCAGGATCTGGCAGAAATGTGACGAGCGTCTAATCTCCATCGCCCAAGAATGTACGTCATTGGTCACCAGAAATAGGCAGAGCAATATCTGGTGTGTTTTGTGGCTTCTCCAAAGGCGACTATACTCGCTTGAGTATCACTCACATAGCGTTTTCAGCGGTTGGAACTTGAGATCGGACAAGGCAAAAGATCAACCCTGTTTCGAAACCGTTTACCTATCAGACCCCTCCCCTCCCTTCGACCACCGCCGGATGCGAGCATTCTTTAGCACAATCCGGGGAAACAGGTTCTTCCATATCTCGAAAGCATTTGGGCTATGAGCGTTTTGTTCTGTTTTGGGTTTGGGTTTCTTGTTCATGTCCACAACAAGATCGAGACATTGGATTATCCATCCCGGAAGCTAATAGATGATCCACAAGGGGGAAATTGCGTTCGTGAGAGGTGGAAGAAAGGTCGGTCTTACCAAGGGAGAGCTGAAAGCTGGTATGAGACATGAATCAAGTCTGACTTGTTGTGTTATGCGGGCCGATGGTTTTTGCGGAGGCCACCGAGCCGGACGGGGGTATAGGGTAGATTTCCATGGTCCAACGCCAAGTCCATGACACTTCAACAACAGGAAATGATCAGGAAATGCCTCAAAATAATGGGGATTTTTGTTAGAGCTGGTGTTTATCTGGACGCTTTTGGTATCGCCAAGCTTAATCTAAGTTTCTTACTGCGGGAAGAGCTAGAGTCGAAGCTTCAAGTTCTCGTATAACCTTGTAAGAAAATATCACTGGAATTCACGGCTCGTATCAGAGATCAAACCTCAAGTATTGATTGGCTGTAGCTCAATACCCTTTGTAACAATTTTCATCTAACCCACTTCTTGCTTGGCGATAGCTGACTTACATCGACTAAGAATTGACAACCCCACAGTAGATCCCTCGAATGCAACTCATCCAAGGAGCCGTGTTAAGCTTGAGTTGACATGGACCACTCTCTGAGCCTAAACAAGCCGGCATTCGGTAGTCTCGGAAGCTCGCCAGAGCCCTACGACGATAGCCTTGTCTGTTTCCGGAGCTTACAGACTGATACTAACCAGTCGAATCATACAATCACTTGATGGCTCTTGATTGATAACTTGGCCATGATGATCTTTCTATGACGTGAGGAGAAGCTTTAGCTACCGCACTCGCTCCAAAGTCAATTGATGCTTGGACTGATAACACCAGGGAACTCCATTTCCAGTATCATTGCTCGCCGGATCAGAACTTGCCGTGCCAAGTCGTTGATATTGCAATCATGTACTACAAGATTTCATGCAAGGTACAAAACACCCTTATTTGCGCCTCCGTCACACAGCAGCACATCAGTATACCTACCTACCTTAGACAAACATCCCCAAAGCTCCTTGTTCCTGAACATCAAATTAATGTGTGGCAACGTTGCGCCTCGTGTGTTTGATCACCAACTGCAATGCTAAAATTGGAAAGCCAAGTAAAAGCTGCGACAATAACACTTGCTCGTGAGGAATGTTGGCAGCGCGTGCCGTTGGAGCCATTCCCGCTTCTCATCGGAGCTTATGTTAGTGGGCAAAGCAAAGAAAAAACGCCCACGATTCACTAATCTCCTCTGTCTTCGCTTCTGATGCCAGGGAGAGATTTTATTTGTCGCCTTATGCAGGCTGCTTAATTTAATGGCTTGCAGAAAATTACATTTTAAACTTTATTATTCGACGTGCAGGAAAACTCAGTCATCTATCTCATTGTGCCAAGGCTCGCAGTAAGGGAGGGATACAATGTTTTTGTGTTTTGGGTTGGTCAAATCTTGCTCCCTTGCTTGGAAAGTCTCACTTATCGAGTGTTAGCAAGTTCTTTGTCTTTTCTTCAGTACGATCTAGCTAGCACTTTTGGAGCCGATCTCGATCAACCTACTGAAATGTAGGAGAAACACACGTGAAATGTTGCAGGCCTTGGTTCTGCGGTATGCTTCAAATGAGACACCAGACTTTGCCCCTTGGTTAGTTGCTTGGACATTGTCGTTCCTGGGCTTTGAAAAAGATTGTTGCCCCTGTTTCCTTTGGAACAAAACAATTCTTATCAAAAAACATCAACATTGATAGCCGCAGTGTAAGCATCGACCGTCTTCTTACCTTTGAACGATTGAACTCACAAACTGATCTCTCTCCTTTTCATCATGACTGATAGATCCTAATATTCAGATACCTGATAAGATACACGAGCCGAGATGTCATGAGCAGTTGTTGTCAAGGCCATTTGCGCCTCGCCTGTCGTTACCATTCTTCGAGACTCCTTGGGGACATGCCCGCATCGGCCGACTGAGATGCCATATTGGCCCATACTAAACCATATGCCTTACTTGCCTCGTGCTGTCAAGGACAGACAATATTTGGAGGACAATTCATATGTTCTACCACTTCAGTCCTGTTCATGATCATGACATGAACTCCAAACATCGTAACCCTAACCCTCCCCTCATCTCAACAGCCGTGTCCATCAACCGAAGATTTGCGGAGGGGGAGGGGTCATATGGAGACATGCTACTCTCAACGCAGTCATCATTGGACAATTGATTGGCCCGGCTTTGCTTGGAGAAATACCCCATGTCATCATGCCCATGATAAAAGAGCCATGATGGCTACTCCCGCAGCCATGAAACTGCTCAATTGAACTCTCCTCATGCTCAAAATGACTGTCACAAAGCTCCCCTTTCACGCCGACCACATCGGCTCTCTCATCCGCCCTGAGGCGCTCTCTCGCACCCAGGAGCAAGCCGATGCCGGCCAGGTCACTGCTGAGCAGCTCGCTGCGACGCAAAAGGCTGCTATTGCCGATATCGTGAAGAAGCAGCAGGAGCATGGAGTTCGCGCTATTTCTTCCGGCGAGTTTGATCGCAAGTACTACTTCTCTGGCTTCTTTGAGCGTCTAGGGGGGTTCCGCGAGGTTGAGCCTGTTCCTTGGGATCTTGTCCGTCTCTCTGCGCCTCCTATAGCTGCGCTGAAGAAGGCTGGTAAGCAGTATCCCATGGCTGCTCTCTGCGAGTCCAAGATTGAGTACAAGAAGAGCCCTTATCTTGAGAACTGGAAGATGCTCCGCGAGTGTGTTCCTCGTGAGCAGTGGGCTGAGTGCAAGTTCACCATGCCTCCTCCTTGCTATTTCCACCTGCGGCTCGCCTCTGGAAAATGCTATAGCCCTGAAGCCTACTCTAACGATGAGGACTTCTTCGCCGATTTGGCCAAGGCTTACCGTCAGGAGTTCAAGACTTTGTACGATGAGGGCGTGCGAAACATCCAGATCGATGACCCCACCCTCGCTTACTTCTGCTCCGATGAGATGCTTCAGTCTCTGAGAGATGAGGGTGTTGACCCCGATAAGCTGTTCGACACTTACCTCAAGGCTCACAACGATGCTATCGCTGACCGACCTGAGGGTCTCCACGTTGGACTTCACGTCTGCAGAGGTATGTATCTCAGTTCGCGGCAATGAGCCCACCTATTTACACGCCACAGGAAACTTCTCCAAGTCCATGCACTTCAGCGAGGGTTCATACGAGAAGATCGCCGAAAAGTTCTTCACCGTCCTCAACTACGACACCTTCTTCCTCGAGTACGACAACCCTCGTTCCGGCGGTTTCGAGCCCCTCCGCTTCCTCCCCAAGCACAAGAACGTCGTCCTCGGAGTCATCACTACCAAGGAGCCCGAGCTCGAGGATGCGCAGGTCATCAAGCACCGCGTGCTCGACGCTGCCAAGATCATCGCTGATGGTCAGGGTCGCAGCCTCGAGGAGGCTCTTGAGCAGGTCGGCATCAGCCCTCAGTGCGGTTTCGCTAGTGTCGCTGTCGGCGCCGAGGGTATGACTGAGGAGAAGATGTTTGCCAAGCTCAAGCTTGTCAACGACGTTGCTAAGGAGATCTGGCCTGGCAAGGCTTAAAAGTTGATGATTTCAAAGGCTGTAAAAGAAAAGAAAAGTTGTACATAGGCTTGGGGATTTGGGAGTGACTGATGCATAGCGCGGTGTTGATGGTGGTGTTGAAATGAAGATGAATGAAAGCCCATAGCACTTTGGGTATTAAGGTTATGCGCTCATATGAGTTGTGCCTGTGCGCAAGGCGAAGAACTGGTGATGCCATTTGAGGCTATCTATCTCAACATGGAGGTGCTCGAATAGACATCACACTTCGATTAAAAAAGGCCAGTTATTTTCAAGAAAATTTCATTGAAAGGGGTATGGGTATTCTTCCTCCATCCCACATCTGTGTCCATCATATTACAGTGTCTAGTAAAATCTCTCATGTACATGTTCGGCAATGCCATGCCGTCTATATGCAAAGGCTAAACACCCTCACAAACTCTAGTAAATAACAAAAATCCTCCAGTCTCATACCCAGTACAAGATATTCATTTTTTCCACCTTTTTTTCACTCCTTCTTGACGGTCTTCTTCTTGAAGCTCTTCTTGGGCATACGCGCAAGCCAGTAGATGAATAGCGCAGCACCCATGTTGAAGATGATGTACGCCCA
The DNA here is from genome assembly GCF_000149555.1 of Fusarium verticillioides 7600. Classification (NCBI taxonomy): domain Eukaryota; kingdom Fungi; phylum Ascomycota; class Sordariomycetes; order Hypocreales; family Nectriaceae; genus Fusarium; species Fusarium verticillioides. Next base: position 3,061,700 of record NC_031680.1, on the reverse strand, counting down.
CAGAAGACCAAAGTTGCGCCATCGGTCGGCGTAGTCAATGTTGACACCAGCGAGGTATGTGTTGGTGTACTGGACAGTGCAGAACTCGCAGTTGGAGGTGGCATCGGGGTCAACGAAGTAACCGCCGACAGCCTTGATATAGTCACCCATGTACTCAGTACAGGTTGAACCATTGGGTGGTGTGATGGGTACGAGTTCGTTGCTAGCGCAGGTGACTTCCGTGTTAGCGACACCCGTTGCTAACATGCCTCCGACTAGATATGTGAACGGGGACACGTAGTACATGAACTTCCAGAAGCCGGGTAGAGTTCCCTTGGGAGCGAGGACACCACAGAAAATCAGGCAGAGCATGAACAGCAGGTTAGCAACGTTGGCACCACCCTCAGCTGTTTCGAATCCAGCGATGATCATAGTGGAGAAGGTAGCGGTGAAGATGAGGAAAGCCAATAGCAACAAGAACATAAGGGCACCACGTTCGGTAGTTTGACCGGCATCAGAAGCGTTGTTGTAAAGACCGACAGGGTAGTACCAGCCAAAGAACATGATAACAGCCATCAAACTATTCCAAGGCAGTTCGACGATAATCTGCGCCAACATGAAGATCTTCCATGAGTAGACCTTAGAAGGACGCTCACGAACTTCGTAGAGGGACCGCTGAATGACGAACTGAGGCATAGACTGTTGTACGAGTTGACCGAAGATAGTAAGCAAGTTGAAGATGGCGAACATCTGGTTCTGAAGACCCTGGATACTGTTGGGGGCTCGGAAGAAGACGAAACCGATGAAGAGAGCGACGAGAGAGCATAGAGCAGCCTTGGAGTAGATGTAGACGGGAGTACGCCAGTACTGTTGGAAAACACGGAAGAGGACCTCCTTGAGTTGGACCATGAAGGGAGCAGCGAACTCGCGGTAGCTACCGTCATCGACATCGGTATCCTCAACACCCTGCTTCTCACGCTTGATACGCTCGAGTTCGGCCTGGACTTCCTGATATTCGGGGCTGTCGCGCCAAGTCTGGAACCAGTCGAGTTCGGTGTGAGATCCGGGAGCAGCACCAATAACTTCCAACATCCATTCAGCAGGGTTAGCCTCAGGGGGGCAGGCGTGTCCACCGTAACGCTCAAAGTAGCTGGTCATGGTCTTGGAGTTTTCGCCGATATCACCAAAGTAGACAGTCTTGCCACCCTTGGCCAGGAAAAGGAGTCTGTCGAAGCGTTGGAACAACATGGCAGAGGGCTGATGAATAGTGCAGAGAATGGCTTGGCCAGCGTTTGTCAACTTCTCAAGAAGATCCAAAATAGCCCAAGAGGTTTGAGAATCGAGACCAGATGTAGGCTCATCAACGAAGAGCAGCAGAGGGGGCTTGGCAGCAAGTTCGACACCGATAGTAAGACGCTTACGTTGCTCGACGTTGAGACCTTCACCAGGAACACCAACCACGGCATCAGCATATTCTTCCATATCAAGGAGCTTGATAACCTGTTCCACGTAGTCGAGCTTCTCCTGCTTAGGGACGTGGGCGGGCTGGCGTAGGAGGGCACTGAAGTTGAGGGCCTCTCGGACGGTCGAGGTCTGAAGATGAAGGTCCTGTTGCTGAACATAACCGGTCTTGCGCTGGAAGGACATGTCTCGAGGGTTACCATCGACCAACATCTCGCCTGTGATAACACCCATAGAAGTACGGTCGGCCAAACAATCAAGCAGAGTGGTTTTACCAGCACCAGAAACACCCATAAGGGCTGTCAGGGTACCAGGCTTGACCCAACCATCGACATTATCCAGAATCTTACGTGTTTCGTCCTTGATCTTAACCTCATAGCAGACATCATGCCACTGGAAAACCGAGGTCTGCTCCTGGAGCATACCGCCATCCTTGTGGGTTCGGCTTCGAGTGCGTTCAGCAGTGACAACGGGACCAATGTGAGCCATAGCAGCCTCAGGGTCGCTATGCTTCTTCTCGGCATTGGCAACGGCAGCAGGCTTGTGACCGCGTCGGTAGACCAGGACTTCACCCTTGGACTTCTTCTCAGAAACGAGTTCGGCGGCAACCATGTACGTGAAAGTGAAGAGAATGATCCATGCGATGACGATACCAAAGTTGCGCCATCGGTTTTCCCATTTGTATCCAAACTGCAGCTCGGCGTATCGGTCACCGTTGACAGCAGCTTTTCCAGGTTCAGCTCCAACAGCACTGCACACACGGTTCTCCGTTGCAACGTCTCCGTATCCAGGTACCGAAGGGCTAGGAACGAACTCGTTGCAAGTGTAGTCGCGGTTGTGGAATTCGTTGACGACGACAGCCTCGAAAGCGTAGGCGATAGGGTCGATCCAGTATAGCCATTTGCACCATCCAAGCATATAACGCTTTGGAATGACGAAACCAGTGAAGATGACAAGATCCAAAATAAGAATAGCGGCGGGGACAAGAGCCTGGAACAAACTGCGAGTAGCGGACGCAATGGTACGGAAGATCATGGACATGACCAAAACCACAACGAAAGACATAAGGATGAAGAAGAAGAAGGCTCCTGGCTCGCGTTTTAGGTTCGTCATGAAATAAAGCGTAATATTGAAAACGATCGTGTTGGCGATTTTATACGGCATGTCGCACAGCATCGAAGATATAGCTTCTGCAGACGGATGATATAATGCATAACGACTATGTTTTTCGACGATTGGACGTTGCGCGTACAAGGCCAGAATCTGGGACTGTTAGTATTGGTCAAGAGTGAGATTGGAATAAAGCTTACCTCGAGAGCACTTGCGAAAGCGTTCATCAAAACAGCAAAGAACAGGAGAGCACCACGCTGGAAGAAACTGCTTGAAGTTTCATCCAGGTTGAAGAAGACGGAACCGATAATAAGAGCCATGACGAAGTTACCAATAAGAGAGCCAACAGTGATGCCAGGGTCACCCTTGAGTCGCAGCCATCCGCGCCACAAACAAAGCTGGATCTGCTGGGAGTAGGAGAGAGTGTAGGGAGACTTGGCACGCTGTCGCTTAGCCTGCTGCGCTTGCTTGGAAGCACGGAAAGCCTCAGCGTCTGGGCCGTTGATGGGGTGAGCGACCTTGTAGTCCTCAATCTCGGCCTGCAGAGCCTTGTACTCGGCGCTATTTCTCCAAGCGGTAGCAAACTCATCAGGGGTTCGGGGAACCTTGCCCTTGAAACCGTCACGAACGATTCGCTCGTTAGGAGCAGTCATGGAAGTGAGGAAATCAGGGGTGGTCTGGCGTGGAGGGCACTCAAAACCCAGGTTGATAAAGTACTGCTTAGCAGCATCAGCGCGGCCAAAGAAGATTTGTCGGCCCTCGTATATGACAGTGGCCTTGTCAAACAGGTCATAAGCGCTTTGAGGCGATTGGTAGATGGACACAATAGCGGTGTTGTTGAAAAGCTCAGTTTGAAGACGGAGGGTCTTGCAGAATTCGATGGCGTTGGCGGAGTCGAGACCTCGAGTTGAGTTATCCCAGCACTGCAGAGGAGCACCAGACAAGGCAGCCTCAGAAATGGTAACACGCTTGCGCTCACCACCAGAGACACCACGGATGTACTCGTTACCGACGCGGGTATTCACGGTGTGAGAAATACCAAACATAGCCATGACAACATCTCGGAGGTGATCGGCAAAGTCGTTTCTGTTCAGGCCCTGAGGAAGCTGTCGAGGCTGTCGAGCTCGGGCAGCGAATGTGAGGGTATCGCCAACAGACAGCATAGGGAAATGAACATCAATCTCGGCGGTGTAGATAGCCTCACCGCGGTGGTGGGAGTGCATCTCCTTGGCGGTCATACCTGTGGCACATTGTGTTAGATACTGGTTACTTGGGCGCATGTAGGTACGAGTTGTGTGTTGCACGCGACAAGCCCATTGCCGATCGCAACAGAAGATCGAGTCCGTGAAACCAAACCACCCCTTATGTGTGGAATCTGCAATTCGACTCACCTTGGTAGTTGAAGTAAGACCCCTCATCGACGTAGATACCGTTGAGTTCACCAGCAATGGTCTTGAGCGTGGTGGAGCAACCAGCACCGGGAGGTCCAAGAACTACAAGCATTTCGCCCTTGTGCACAACACCATCAAAGTTGCGCAGAATATCAATGCGCTGTCGCTTGCGGCCAGTGACCCTTCCGACAAGGTCGCCCAGAGAGAGCCACACATTTGCGACATCGCCCTGGTAATCGCTAGCACCACCATAACCGTAGACATTGAGGTTCTGGTAGCAAACACCAGCAGATCGGAAATTGGCGCCGTCCTGGTGAACTAGTTCCACGACAGACCTTGCCCATTCGCGAGCGTTAAAGTTGGGAGAGTTGGGATTCAGAGGTGAATCCTCGCCAGCCTGGAAAGGATTCTGTCCGTCAGGGTGAGTGGCAGAGGCGTGCGAATAAGAGCGAGCGAGGGCCTGAACAATAGAGGTTCTTCGCTCCATCTCTGAGTCTTCGTCTTCCTCATCTTTGCCTAGTGTGTCGGCAGGTGATGATGAGGGCTTCTCGTTGATCGCTTCGTCATCGGTTTGCTTGTCAGCAGCAGGAACATTGTTACCAGTTGAGCCTGCGCCTATGGCACCCTGCCTTGCAGCAGTGGCGTCGTTATTAGCGTTGATCCCGTAGAGCGCCGACATGATGAATTGTGACGGCTGAATCTACTTGGGATTCTCGCAATTGAGTTTCGAGGTTGGTGAGTGATACCCCAGTGACTGCAGAATTTCGTATCTCGTATCGAAGTTGTGAGTTGGGGTGTAGAATGTTGTTCAATATGCGAATTGATAGTCGAGTAGCTATTGTAGGAGACAAACCAACTCAAACAAAACAACAAGAAAAGAAAAGGTATTAATAAAAGGTAGGTATTAAGGATCGACAATGAATAGACAGCCGATCACAAGGAAGTAAGCAGCAGTCCCTTAAAAGAGGCGTGTAACAAAGAGGACCCTGGACAGCGCAAGGCAAAACAAAACAGGAGGGAGGTCAGGAGAATATGTAAAATATGAAGGAGCTCTCACTCTCTCAGTTCGTCATGTCCTCCGTCGGTAAGCTAACCTAACAGAACAGAGGATGGAGATAAACTCGCGTGGATCGTCCAAGCAGAGGTCCACCTGTCGACTAGGCCCGAAACTGAAGGGTAGACGACAAGGGGTGTGCACACCCAGCTACCTCAGGTAGGCAGTTCTAGCGCAGCTTTTGGAAGTGCAAGCGGGTGCGGCTGCAAGCCTCTGTAGGGGTTGTTTCTCACTGCCCGGGGCCGGGTTGGTTACTGGCTGTCAACGATTTACTGGCGGCCGCTCCAAGTACCTACCTACCTCGCTCGCTCTCTAGTGACTGCTGTATTTAACTCTTTCTCTTTTCTTCGCTTTCAAACTCAAACTGACTCAAGATGATATTCCCAGTTTTCAGTCCGCAACAGTTGATCATACTCGTCAACGTGTCAACGCTGTCACAAAGTCCGCAGCTCTTATCCACTGCGCCTCTTCATCTCTCCGGCATTAAGAAACAATTTGCCCTTTCGCACAATACCAAAAACCCGACCCGATACGCAATGACTATTTAGGCAATCATAGAGGGGTGCGCTGTTGAGTCAAAACATCCATTACAGTGCCTGTTTACAGCGTGAGAGACAATTCTTGGCGGATAACGGGTGCCTCCAAACTCCGACACTCCTGGCCATTTAAGCGAACGAGGATCCCGGGAATGGGAGCGAATTGCATACATGCCCCACTACTAACTCCGCGTGCTTAGTGCTCGTACCCCTGGATGTCATGTTATTCGTCGTATTGCTCGCATTCAAATGATTCTGACTGGTAGTGCAGCTGTGAGCCACTATGATTTAACATTGCGTTAGAGGCTCACATCAGCCACAACCATGAGAATTCGACTCACTCTCTGGTGATCTTCAAACGTTCAGTATTGGTTCTTGAATATTCGCATTCGACCCTTTCCTGAAACAAGACGCCGGAGAACTCTATCTCGACTAACACAGCTAATCTCATCTTCTACCACGCTGCATCAAACCCTATTTGTCGCGCTTATTTATCCACCAAGAGCCCTACAAGATCTAACTGATGATAATATCGTCTCCCCTTGCAAGGACCAGTGATCAGAAACTGTTATTTCCAACAAGGACAGATCTCTCCGATCTTCTCCGCAAAGATAAAAAACTTTGTTTCCGCATCCCAACTTCAAAACAGGTTGCGAAACCGTGTATTCATCATTCGGGTCGTTGCTAAAACCCGTCGGCCGATAGCCAATTACTCACGTTACAGCGGATGGAAGATCCTCCGGTCAGACGCCTCTGATTGGACAATGTGCAATATGTTGGTGGTGACAGTCTCACGTATTCGAGTTCTGTATCGGAAAATACACTCCCTTTTATCTGAGCCTTTTTTCCCCCCTTCTCGATCCGACATCATGGGTAATTCTCATAAAGCTTGGCCGTCAGCACCAGTATTCCTACTCTTGAATTAGATCCATCAAGAAAACACCAACGCACGGCTAATGTTCGTTGTTAGTGGTAGCGTGAGCTTACTCCATTTCTATCGGGGTCTTCCAAGGACCCGACAACCCGTCCGTACCCCCGTCCACACGGCCCGCTAGTCAGCTTGAAATGTCAAAGGCTGAGTCAATTTTGACCCCTTTGTTACCATTGTGGGGGTTACGATCCTTGATGAGACCGCAGCAGTGATGGCTGCTTCTTCTGTTGCAATCGAACCTACGCGTATATCAAGCAGGGTTTTCTTGCTTTCTAGTGAATGTTAAAAATTGGTGTTTTTTTGCTTCTTATGGCTAGTGACAGGGGAGCATGAGCAAGTTCTTTCAACAATGCAACGTGTGCTAGGAGCATTCAGTCGCAAATAAGCCTATTTAATCTGAGATTCATCTCGTTGACATGCCCAAATTGAGCAAACATGGCTTGACCAGCCCTGGGTACCTTGATGCATGTTCAAGTCGTAATAGAAGTCATTTCTAGATAATTCTATTCCGATCGGTACAATCGAGATCCGATCACGCTTGACGATCATGTCTCATTTCCAGCCCATTGTTACCTTGGCGCTCAACTTCTGCCCGCAAACTCTCTCTGCATGCTACGCTGAGAGTTTATATCCGATCTCAATCGGCTCTACAAAGCAAATACAACCTCAAATCTTCGTCCGAAACTTCACAACCATTCTGCCATCTCAACCTCAATCTCTGACTGAACCCATGATGCAGCGGAATGTCCAGACCCATTCGTCTAATTACACCTCACACCACGCGCCACGAATCCGAAAGCGAGACCGTAAGATGAAAAAGACCCTCAAATCTTACACGATTAAACGGTCCCTGCAAGCCCAACGTTGCCCAAGCAAGGGCTTGGTCGATCATTAGTGAGTGAGGTCCACTATAAAGTCCGCTCCGCATCGTAAATGTGCTCCAATGTGCTCAACGCGCAAGCTGCGCATCCTAGTGTCAAGCCATAAGATTTTAAACATTTCGATACGTCTTTGTCTTACGCTGTGACTGATATGCAGGTGGACGATGCAGGGGTAGGAGGCTGACCGGATAATGTTGGTCCGTAAGCCATTGGCCGCGTGTGTGCTTACTGCAGAATGTGCTCAGTGTGAATGCGTGTGCTGTCATGGTATTTTGGCTGCTTGAAAAGTTTCCGCGTTGAATCCTTCGGAGACTTATATGGACATGTTGTGTTATCCGTGATAAATCGACAGAAACCCAACATAGCGAGTTACAGTGTGTAGAAAGACAGACAGTTGATTGATGGAAATACAAGGGCCAACCCAACGGGGTTACTGAGAAATAAGTGAAAAGACCTTTGAGCCGATTTCCTATGACGGGCCGTACCGTCAAGTCGTCCCAGAGCACGTTCTTTATATCAAGGCCATCTCTGCCGTGGAGTTCCAAAGACCCCCAGGGCCTTGATCAGCTGAAGAAGACATGACAATGGCACCAAAGCATCTTGTCAATCCCCTCAACTAGCGGGCCTATTGACAGGCTTCCTTAAAAAATATTCTAGGTTTCTATCATTTTCTGGCTTGCATAAATGGACCGGGAGAACTGTAACCATGTTTTAACAATATTCTAAGAACCAGAACATTAAATAGTCAAAATGTCTCTACACAACACGCGAGGTATAGCCAAGGGGGTCTCATATAATGAGATAACTCAATATAATGCTTTTTTCCCCAGCATATCACAATATAAAGCGTCATACACTACGCCAAAAACGAAAAAAAACACAATAACCTTAAATCAAGTCTCAAGGTCATACAGTACTGCTGCCTTCAACCTTATAATCCAACTGAACAAGTGGCCTCAGTCCACGATAAGAACCAGAACATAACTTATTAGCTTAATGCTTCCACGAGATATCATAATAGGCGATATAGAAACACTAAACTTGAAAAATTGCATTTTAATAAGATATTTAATATAATATAGAAGCAGTAAGTATATATGCATATATATAAGTGAAACTTGATAAGAACGTGTTTCGTTTCTCATCATGAAACATCTAGCTAACCTAGAGGTAGTTAACGCTGAATCTATCTCAGAAGTGTTTCTAGTCAGAAGAGCTGAACAAGACGTTGAGTATCTGCTATAAACTCACCCTGAGCTAAACGTGAGTTTAAAACGCCAGATTGAGCCACATTTCCGAAGTCTTTATCACCCGGCGAGAACTGATGCTGGAGTGTTTGCCATCGGTTCCTGAGCCAAAGGGTTGGACACTGAAGCTTTAGGGAATGATCACCTGCGATCTCCTAGAAAAGGCTCGAATAATTAGCTATTCGGTGGTCGAATCACGTCTGTTGGAGACATCCGAACAAGCATCGCTTTTTGTCTTTCCTGGGATAAAGTGAGCCAATCTAGTAGCCATACATGACTTGTAACGATATTATGCTAGCTCAACGTAAGGAATAACTGTCATCATACACCTCTATCTGGCATTTCTCTCATACCCAAGGATTTCTCCTCGACACTTCAATACGTCCTGATGGGCAAGGATAAAATAGAACGGGGTCAAGCTTACACACCATCTTTGATGGTAGTTCAAATTCCGTTATTCATATTTTACAATGTTTTATTCGAAAAATGATCTATGAGCGAGCGCTTTTATAATATTGATACATGGCATCACGATTCTGTTTTAGAGCAATTTTCACCCCTTGTAGGGGCTGGGGCCAACCATAAGCTCAGGCTTGACAAGAGTATCAAACTCCTCCTCAGTCAAAGCCTGGAGCTCGAGAGCACTCTGCTTGAGGGTCAGACCCTTCTTGTGAGCATTCTTGGCGACCTTGCTGGCCATGTCGTAACCGATTTTGGGGTTCAGGCAAGTGACGAGCATGAGCCTATAAACCTGGTCAGTACTTATTTCGTGTCTGTGATGAATAGAAACTTACGACTCCTTCATGATGCTGGCAATCTTCTCCTCGTTAGCAGCAAGACCAGCAACTAGGTTCTTCTCGAAAGAGCGCATGCCATCAGTCAGAAGGCGGGAGCTGTGCAGGAGGTTGCGGATGACCAGAGGTTTGTAAACGTTAAGCTCGAACTGGCCATTCATGCCACCAATAGTGGTCGCAACGTGATTGCCCATAACCTGGGCACAGACCATGGTCAAAGCCTCACATTGCGTGGGGTTAACCTTTCCAGGCATGATGCTGCTGCCAGGCTCGTTTTCGGGGAGGTTAAGCTCACCAAGGCCACAGCGAGGGCCACTGCCGAGGTATCGAATATCCTGAGCGATCTTGGTGAGAGAGGCAGCAAGGGTGTTGAGAGAGCCGTGGGCCTGGACAATAGCGTCATGGGCAGCCAGAGCCTCAAACTTGTTAGGGGCAGTCTTGAACTCAGTGCCAGTCATTTTGGTGACCTCCTCAGCAATAGCCTCAGCGAAGCCCTGGAAAGTGTTGATGCCGGTGCCAACGGCGGTGCCGCCCTGGGCGAGCAGACGCAAGTCAGGGAGAGAGCTCTCTACACGCTTGATGCCAAAGTCGAGTTGAGCGACGTAACCAGAGAACTCTTGGGCGAGAGTCAAAGGTGTAGCGTCCTGGAGATGGGTACGTCCGATCTTGATAATCTTCTTGGCCTCAAACTCATCGACCTTCTTCTGCAGGGCATCACGGAGGCTGTGGAGGGCAGGCAAGAGCTCGCCCTCAAGATCGAGGACAGCAGCAATATGCATAACAGTAGGGAAGGTGTCGTTGGAAGAGGCACTACGGTTAACGTGGTCGTTGGGGTGGACGGGCTTCTTGCTACCCATAGTTCCGCCGAGGATCTCGATGGCTCGGTTGGAAATGACCTCGTTTGCGTTCATGTTGGACTGAGTGCCGGAGCCCGTCTGCCAAACGACAAGAGGGAAGTGGTCGATGAGTTTGCCATCAGCGACCTCCTTGGCGGCCTGTTGAATAGCAGCACCAATCTTGGGGTCTGCGAAAGTAACAATTAGCGTTTGTT